>NC_016089.4:5041708-5139786 GCF_000004515.6 Glycine max | reverse complement strand
AAGAAATATATCTCTTTTGTTAATTGAGTGTACACATATATATATATACATATAAAGAGAGAGAGAGAGACACAAGCACACATGAGAGAGTTATAGATATATATATATATATATATATATATATATATATATATATATATATATATATATATATATATATATATATATATATATATATATATATATATATATATATATATATATATATATATATATTAAATTATATTTTTTTATCACATGCCTTTTCTTTATTTTTCTTTTTGACTGATTTGTTTGTTTTAATTTCTCTGTCTTGTCAATAATTTTTATATAAATTTGTTATATTACTAACATTACAATATCTTTTACTTGAAATAATGAAGCAAAAGACTAATTAATTTGACGAGTAACTAACGTGTTATTCAACGAGAACTACTAACAATTTGTCTTTTTTAACCAGTATGATATTGGTGTGATTATTGGAGAGTTTAACTAATGGATTCTGATTGGATTATGACCTAAAACTTTTTATATTATTAGTGTATTAAACTGTTTTATTAATAGTTTTCGTTATTTAAAATATGAACTATGAACAAGGTTAATTAGTTGCAAATTTGCATCACTCTCATTTTCCCTCTGTGGAGGTTCTTCTGCTAATTACTACTAGTCTAGGAACTAGACCATGCTTAGCAAAACCGTACTTGTATTGTCATGGCGTGCGCGTATGTCGTTTCCCTGCAATCGAATATAAATGTCACGGACAACAATTTCCTTGAAGTGCATTCTCTGTTTGACCTTGATCCTATGTCACACACGTGCTCTGCGTGCATTTCTCTTACAAATATTCCTACAATGTGTTTGGTATGATCGAAAGAAAAATACTGAAATTTATGTTGAATAGAAAGTAGCAGATGGAAAATTTTGAATTTTTATTTTTTCTCCAATCAGATAGAAAAAAAAATTATATCATTATTTATATTTTCTAATTTTTTCTCTCTCAACTAAATAGACAAACCTTTTATTTATGGTCAAAAACTGGTTGAAGAACAAAAGTGGAATTGACAAAAAAATTAGGACCAAAATATAATTAATCCAAAAATTATTTTATCAATTACGTATAAAAATTAAACTCGATTAAAAACCAAAAAAAGTTCTTATATAAATATTTTAAACATATTTGATCGTGTTTTTATCCAATTATATATAAAAACTATAATAACGCGGATCCTACTAAACAAGTGAAATAGTCCTTAATTTTAATCAACAATTTTTTTATTCATAAAAATAAAAAACAAGTACCGAAAAATTTAAAATACTTCATATATCTTATTGAATCACGTGAATTATAACAATCTAATTGGGATTATAACAAACACTTGGCATCAGCTTAGCCCCTTTTGCCTAAAAAAAAGAATGAAGTGAATTAAAAGCGGTAAGTAGCTATACATTTTAATTAAGAATTTGATTTGAAGACTTGTTGAGTGGAGTCTGCTATAAAAAGGCTGAACATTGAAGAAGTACATTATTAATTGTTTGTGTGCAATAAATTATGAGGCACGCGTTTGATCACATTCATCATAGGCTTTGTGGTGGCAGGATTAGCAGTGTTTCTCACCCGCACGAGTGCCTTACGGCTCCTCTGCGTCCTTTTCGTTTCGCGTCATCGCCAGCACCAGCAAGTGTCTATCCTCTGCAACTGCAAGCATAGAAATACACAGCAACAATAGCACTACACAAAACACATAAATAAATATACCAAAATAACAGTATTTATTTTAATTCTTGTAACTTTTTTTTAAAAAATAATAAATGTCACGTTAGTAAATAAACTTAAATATATTTTAAGTTTATGTAACTTTACCGTTTTTTCAGTTTTAGTTTTTCTATGTTTTTTTTTAAGTTAATGTAAGTTTGCGTTATTTTTATTTTAATCTTTGTAATTTGTTTTGTTTATTTTTAGTTGTTATAAATTTATGTTGTTTTAATTTTAATTTTTTATAAAAAATAATTTTTTATTTTTAGTTCCTATACGTTAGTTTTCATTTGCAAGAATTGAAAAATTGGAAAAATATAAACTTATATGAATTAAAAATAAACAAAACAAATTACAAAAATAAAAAACACACTATCATGTACTAAAAATAAAAAAAATTACACATACCAAAATTAAAAAAAATACAAATTTGCAAAGACTTATTTAATCTTAATAATAATAATATTATCAATGTTAACAAAAATACTTTCATAGTGCCATGTGAATAAGAATTAAAAATAAAAAAATAATTTACATAGATTAAGAATATAAATAATATAAGGAATAATTAGGCTTTTAGACTAACCAGACCTTTAAATAGATTAGGGCAGACATTATATAATGTAAGATTTAAATATATTTTTTTATCCTTTAGTCAATTTTTTATTTTTATAATTATTAATTATATTATTTTTATTTTTAGTTCATATAAATTATATCATTTTGTTTTTAATTTTTGTAACTTTTTTTTTCTATTACTCTCTTAATGATATGACATTTTTTGTGGACGTGAGACTAATTAGTGCCATCGTGTGTTGATGTGGGCACTTGCTGACATCAATAATCATTAGTCATATTAACCATTTATAATGACAAAAACTAATGGAAAAAATATGGAAACCTTCTAAAAAAATTAGAAGAGTTAAAATAAAAAAATGCATACATTATAGATATTAAAAATATATTTAAGTCATAATATATAATTTGGAAAGTTAAAACTATCACAGTCTCACTCTTTTTAATCTTTCAGTTAAAATTTTAAATTCTTTTTTTCCTTTTTATGCATATTTTATATAATACTATTCTTTTAAGATATCATCCTTTTATTCATGAAAATAAATATTTTAATTTATATTTTTTAAAAGAAGTTATTTACAATTTAAAATAACTTTATTTTACAATTTAAATTATTTAATGTAAATCTAATTAAAGTATTATTTGTATATTAAAAGGTATTTATTTATTATGGATTTTCATTACAACTAACATTTTAACTTTGCTATGCATCAAATAAATTAATACTTACTTTTATGCAACTCAAATTTATAATAAATAAATATTTTAATACCTAAATCGTATACAATTAAATTTATAATAAAAAATATTTAATATTTATTTAAATTAACTCAAAATTTTTATTTAATTTGTTTATTTGTTGAATCTGTTTGAATTTGAATACCCTACAAAACTCAAGAGTACTATGATTAGAGCTTATTTTAAGTTTTTAAATTAATGAACGAACTCTTTAAAAGACGTGGCAGTGTTTAGACGTTGAAGCACATTGAAGACACTTAGCCAAATTTTCCAAAGCATTCTTATTACTTGATTTGAAGATCCTTTCATCCAACATAGATAACTTATAACAAGGTCAAATTGAAAAGGTATTGTCCAATAGGAGTGTTGGATGTTTCTATTGAAAAGCAAGTGTTGGACGACCAGTTATAAAAAAATATTTTTAGACGTACGTTTTTTGTGTACAATGATATTTTGGATGTTTTAAACATGTATTATTTTGGACGAAACTAATTTATGAGAAACTCAGTTTTTTTTAGAATATATGAGAAACTTAGTTATTTCAAAACAATTTTATGTGAGCAGTTATATAAACATCTTATTAAGAGATGTAACTTCCATAAAAAATGAAGACACATGATGTAACTACACATGTAACACATTAATTACTATTTTTTTTCTGACTATGTAACACATTACTAATTCATTCACAATTTTAGAGATCGACATACGAATTAATTTAACCTAATTAGTATTATATATATGTAAGTATGTAACTTTTCTATTTCAATTATTCAAAAAAATATATATATATTTCAAAGATAAAAGTTAGGAGCATTTATGTGCTTTCGTATATTATAATATAAATCATACGTTCTTAAGTTCTGCTTTATATTTAAAAAAAAATTAATTTTTTTTACAAAATGAAAATAAGATTAATTTGAAAGATACTATTAAAATTAAAAGTGACGAGTTAAACTATATATGCATATTAGAGGATCAATAATCCTTCCCATGCATGCATCAAACATATATACATGAAATATAATAATATGTCACATGAGATAGCTGAATTATTGGATAATGATGATTTACGATTGTTCTTTATTCTTTTTACCCATCCTAGCTAATTTCTATTTTTCTTCTATTTTATTACATGCAGCCACGTTTGAACACACCATGAAAAAAAAACAAATAGCACAACTCTTTAAATAGTTGTATTTTTGAAAACCTAATAGTATAAACAAGAGAGATAGAGATAAATGATTGAGTATCCAATTTGTAAATTGGATGTTAAGCTTGAAGCCTTGAAAGTTTTTTATTACAAAATGATGTTTAATTGGTGTATGAACTTGCAATGACTGCAAGTATTCCTGGTGATGATTAAAGCATTTTTGTACATTTGTGTTCATTGCCATATATAACTAAACCGACAGATCTTATAAGCAACATCGAATTAAAGCCAGTATCTACTAAAAAAAACAAAGCATGCAACAGGTGGACGTCCACCATATTTAAACAAATTAAACTCTTTAAATATTTGATCCACGTATGGAAGACTAAATTATTTGCAGGCCGGGAATCCATTCTCAGAAGAATTGTTCGTTATTGTTATACTAACAACCAATTTGATTGTCCAAATATTTATCAATTTAGTTTATTTTATTTGACGGACCCCTCCTGGTGATCAATAAAGGTGACAAAACATTCCTTACAAGGTTTAATATAGATGCATTTTTAGAATCTGAATTCAAAATTATTGAGTAAATTAGAACAACTCCTTACAACTGGATATTACACAGTCGATGATTATCACATTAATCTTTAAAACATTGATACTAACTTGTTTGTTTTAAATTTTAAAATCTTTATAATGGTTGTTTGTTAACTAAGTTTTATATACTTGTGAAAGGATTAAAAGTAACCCCTTCTATTAAAAATGATGACTACTATTTTAGACGTGTGTTTGGAATAATTTATTTATATCATAAATTTTACTTATGACATAGGTACGTACTTGTGCAAAGAGACGGATGCTGGGGGACAAGTAAGGGTCTTAGCTTCCTTTCCTCTCCTCCATTGAAATTTCTCATGTATATACATGCATACTTTTAAATGGTTTAGTATAAAATGTGTAAAACACAATTTATATATGTTTTTTTTTTATGAATTTATGTATGTTGTTATTATAATATTGATTAAGATTAACTAATAAAAAAATTGTGTAAAACTAGATATATTTCTTGTTATTATTGTAATGATTAACTGGTGGAAAATTATAAAAATTTTAATCTCTCTTTAATATATTTCTAGATTCATTCCTTCGTGCAAATATATTGAAAAATTTATGATATATTCATAAACTGATTTAACTTGTTTAAATGAGTTACCTAAGATAATTTATGAAATTAGTGTTAAAACTTATATGAAATGCGTTTAATCATATTTCCTCTTTGATCTATTTAGAAGAAACAACTTCTCTCTCTCTCTCTCTCTTTATATATATATATTAACATGTAATTTATGTTATGTGTGTAAGTGTTTATATCTAAGTATTTATTTATCTAAATAAATCCCAAATTGGTGATATTTTATGTTGTTATTATTATTATTAGTTTTGTTAATAATTATTGGCATGTGATTGAAGGTCAAAATTTTACCATATAAACACACCGTTGTGCCTTATGGTGGCGCCGCCATATCCGGCTTCCCTTAATAAATTACGTATGGTGGATGGGTGGAAAAAAAAATCTCACACCATCTTATCATGGTGGCGTCATGACCGCTATTTAACGACACTGCTCAAAATATGTTATAGAGGATTAACAACGATATGCAAACTAAATTTTTGAAGAACTCCCGTGTTCAAAGAATAAACAAGCTTATAGACTCCACAATAGATATTATTCTTGAAATGAAAGAGTGAAAGACTTATAGGCAATTGTGCATGGTTTGCGTTAAGCTTGCACCCGCCCATATTAGAACATATTGCTGAGTTGGACTTTGGTATATATTTCTATCATTAATAGTTTATGTGCAAAGGAACATCCTTGTTTGCAATTGTTGAAGAAGTGCACCGTATTAGTAAAAGGTTATTGCAAGTATGTTTTTCTCATGTTTATAGGTAGTTAATAAAATGACTGACTCATTCGGCCAAGTTTGGGTTGTCTTTGGATTGTAATCATCGTATTTTTTTTACTAGTATTCCTAGTTTCATTTAGATCCTAATTTTATATAATTTTATATTTCGAAATTATGTGTTATTGTTTCCACGTTATGCATGTCATTCGATGACAAACGCATATCCAAACATACCGGGGACATGGATTTTAGAATAGATACGGTGTTAACACGCTATTTAACCTAAACTATTAATGTTAAACAGTACATGATATATAGACATTTTTATATACTAAATACGTTTAAATATTATTTTGATCTCTGTAATTTTTTTTTTAATTTTGATTCCTGTTAGTTCATTTTTGTTTAATTTTAGTTTTTGTAAGTTTATATTTTTAATTTTGATTCCTGTAATTTTTTCATTCATGTTTAATTCCTGTAAATTTTTTGCAATTTTAGTCTTTTTAAGATTTTAATTTTTTATTTATAATTTCCATAAGTCATGTTTACAAGAATCAAAATTAAAAAAAAAAACAGAAATTTATAAGAATTAAAAATGAGCAAAAAAAATTATAGGAACCAAAATTAAAAAAAACATAAACTTATATTACTAAAATTAGAAAAATAAACTTACAAGAACCAATATTAAAAAACTGTTAACTTACAAAAACAAAAAGCATATCTAAGGCTATTAAATATTAATAATATTTATTACTGTTTTTCTTATTTTTCTCCCTTTATTGTATCGTATACTTCCTTTGTCTTTATTACAAGACATGATTTAGAAGAAATTAATAGTACTTTTTATAAGACATTTTAGAATTTGTATGAAGTATTTTATTTTTTTTTTGTTAGTGGTCCTTATTAAATATTCGATGTATTTGTGTTTATTTATTGATAGTGATATATAATACTCTTAAGCATTAATGTTTTAACATCATAATAAAAAATTAATGATATTAATAAGATTATAACTCTTACATTAGTAATACTTTTTTTAAAAAATCAATTGAATTAATTACTTTATTTGCGTGATTGATGTTCAAAGATCTCAGGACAAGAAAGTATCAAATATTATATTTATAATTTTTTTATCTTTCTTGTTTATTGAAATTTCCAGGTTGCCTATTTGGTGTATACTAAATTTTTTCTTATAATTTAATAAGAGAAATATAAAAAAAACAGACAATATGAGTAGCAACTTTTTCTTATTATATTTTGGCAAATGCTAGCGAATGTCCTTAGGGTATTGTTTAAGGAACTAAAAGAAGAAATATTTATATTAAGATGTATAAAATTATGTTTTTCATAACTCTTTTTACACTCTTTTATGATTTTCATGATAAATATTTTTTTCCTTTTAGTTCCTTAACTAATATTCTAAGGACACTATTTAGTAATATCATATTTTAAATGACATTAATCAATTTTGTTAATTCTTGTGTAAGTTAGTGAAATTTGTTTATACCAGTATTTAGATAGAGAGTACTACTCCTTATATTCCTATATATAAGATCTAATTAACTATTTTATTAAGATTAAGAAAAGTAATTAATTTAATTGATACCAATAAATTTTTTTAAATTTATAATTTTTTTTAAAATTATTCTTATCATTAATACTTTCCTTTTTTAATAGTTTGTCAACACATTATCTTTTTCTTTTATTAGGGAATATTTTTAGTCTAAAATAATTAATCCAAAAAATATTATAAATTGAATCTTTCAAAAAGGAATAGGCATAATTTAAAACTTGGATATTTTAAATAAAAACGAAGAGAGTACTATAATTAATTAATAGGAAGATAGACAAAAAAAAAAAAATACTCACTCCCTCCCAAAATATTAGCCGTCGTATATTATGTTATATAAATCAAGAAAAAATAATAAATAAATAAAAGAGAATAATAATTTTACAAAATTAATCTTATATTATTATTAATTTATTTATGGATTATAATTGTTGTTCTCGGTTAATATTAAAAACATAAAAGAAAAAAAATAGTAAAACAAATGTAACATGGGTCCTTATGATGAATAAAATTATACTATCTATAACTAATTATTAGCATAACTCAAAAAGTTATTAATGTTAGGTTGAAAACTAAAATGATAATTATTGAATGATAATTTTTTTTCTTATGCAACAATTTGTAACGAGACCAAGGCAGTATTAATGAGGTGCTTAAAAAATTTGAAAGTCTATACGCCATTACTCCTCTTAAAATTGAGTGACAAGTTAATCGACATGGATTCAAACATAATAAATTAAAAAACTGATTGGTAAAGTGCATGTTTTCCAAGTGTAAAGCCTACTTCTTCGCTACTTTCCGCTGTTCCTTTTCTTCTTAAAGACAGAAGAGAAGCTTATAAAAGGCCCCTTCCTTGGCTTCACACTTTCATTAGGCCCGATTCCATTGAAACACCTGCTTTTGTAATTTCACTAAGCCAAAAAATAGAAGCTCCTTTTCATCAAGTGTGAGACCTTTTTCCTCATCCTGTTGCACACTGCACATGCAAGTTTCATTTGTTTCTTTTTTCTTTTTTGCTTCATAGAGAGAGAGAGAGAGAGAATCAGACAGGTTTAGCTCCCATGTCAGACTCACACCTGATCACTTTCTGTTTTCTTTCTTGTTCCATCCTTGCTCTTATTCTCATCACCTTCATTTTCACCAGAAGAAAGAAACCAAAGTTTAATCTTCCCCCTGGCCAAATGGGGTGGCCCCTTCTTGGGGAAACCATAGGGTATTTGAACCCTTACCCTGCTGTTACACTTGGAGAATTTATGGAGAACCACATAGCAAGGTAAAATCAATCACCCCCCAATACACCATGAAAAATTAAAAGAAAAAGAAAAAGAAAAATAGGCCCTAAAGGGTGTATTTTTTTGGATAAAAGTTATGTTCAACTTAACTTGTTTTCATCCGAATGAGACAAAATACTCGTTTCTCGGTTTGGTACATTGGAATGTGTGTTTTTCCGTTTGACATACTTCTAACTGCAATTCAAACACTCACTAGCTTAATTGTTCAATAATATGTGCAGGTATGGTAAAATTTACAAGTCAAACTTGTTTGGGGGGCCAGCCATAGTGTCAGCAGATGCAGGGCTGAATAGGTTCATATTGCAGAACGATGGGAAGTTGTTTGAGATCAGCTATCCTAAGAGCATTCGTGATATACTCGGGAAATGGTCTATGTTGGTCTTAGTAGGGGACATGCACAAGGAAATGAGGAACATTTCACTCAACTTTCTCAGCAATGCTAAGCTCCGAACACATCTTGTCAAAGAGGTCGAGAGGCATGCCCTTCTCGTTATTAACTCATGGAACAATAATTCTACATTCTCCGCTCTACAAGAAGCCAAAAAGGTATCTAACTAACCACTTCTCTTGTCAAAATTTCATTACTACTACCTCCTATGTTGATGTTTTAGAATTTTAAAATCTAGTTAATGTTTATTTAGTATGCACTGCTACTAGTGTTACAAGTACAAACATCAATGAATTACTAGTTAAAAGTTAGTTTGGTTGATTAATAAAATTGCAGTTCACCTTCAATTTTATGGCGAAACGTATAATGAGCTTGGAGCCTGGGAATCCCGAAACAGGACAATTGAGGAGAGAATATGTGTCTTTCATGAAGGGTGTTGTATCTACTGCGCCTTTGAATTTGCCCGGAACAGCATACAGGAAAGCATTAAAGGTAGCAATAGTCAATTAATATTTAATACTACTACTACTTTAGACTTTAGAGAACCCTTTTTTCCCCATAAATAATTAATTAATAGTGCTACTGAATTTTTAATTTTTAATATTGTAAGTTTCCTTTTACAGTCTAGGGGTGCCGTAAAGAAGATTATAGAGGGGAAAATGGAAGAAAGGAACAAGAGGATCCAAAAGGGTAACGCAAGTTTGGAGGAAGACCATGATCTTCTAAGTTGGGTTATGACGCACACAAATCTTTCAAATGAGCAAATACTTGACTTGGTATTGAGCTTGCTCTTTGCTGGCCACGAAACCTCATCGGTAGCCATAGCTCTAGCTATTTACTTCTTGCCGGGTTGTCCTCGAGCCATACAACAATTAAGGGTAAGCATGTAGTACCACGATGCTACGTGGAATGTTTTCTTAGGACAATTAATTACAACGACATACACAAAAAAAAAAAAAAAGATTAACTTTACTCCTAAGTTCTAACCAATAGGAATTATTTTGTTTTTGGAAATAATAATAGGAAGAACACGTGGAAATAGTCACTTCAAAGAAGCAGACAGGGGAAGTTGAATTGACTTGGGATGATTACAAAAGAATGGAGTTTACTCACTGTGTAAGTCACATATGAATATATGATAATAAATTGGGATTTATCTTTCTGTCCTTTTGTGTCTCTTTTTCTATAATACTTCTATATGATAGATGATAATCAGTGTATTTCGGATACTGGGTAAGAAATTAAGAATATAATTTTTTTTATTAAAATACATAAAATTGTGTTTTAAATATTTTTTAATATTAAAATTTTATTTTTTCAATTCTTTAACCAATGACTTATTGCCTTTAGGACTTTGGACTCTGAGATATTGGTTGTTGAAACCCTATTTCTAATAACAGTAATTTTTCTATTTTATAAAGTTAACATTTTAAAAGTACTATCATATGGGGGATGAAGCCCAACATTAACGTGTTTGCATATGTTAATAATAAATATTGCTCTTTCTTTGTCTTTGTGAAGGTTGTGAACGAAACACTTCGATTAGGAAATGTTGTGAGGTTTATTCACAGGAAGGCTATTAAGGATGTTCACTACAAAGGTAAGAAATTAATATAGGAAGATATATATAGATGGTATCACTCTTTAAGTGTTTATTTACATTTTTGGTCGAAAGAAAAGGAAAACCAAAGAGGAAAGATAGGCTTAAAGTGTTATAGTAGAAGGGCTTTTTTTATGTGTATTGAAAATGTGTTTTTGTTTGTGTTTGTGTTTGTGTTTGAAAAAGGTTATGATATTCCATGTGGGTGGAAAGTCCTTCCGGTGGTTTCAGCTGTGCATCTCGATCCTGCACTTTTTGACCAACCTCACCAATTTAATCCTTGGAGATGGCAGGTCAGTTCCATTTATAACTTATAGACTCATTGCACATTTGCACGCCTTGCACGAGTATTATTATTATTATTATTACCCTTCCCCTTCTTTTCTTCTTTTCTAAAGCCAAGGTTTTAAGAGAATTTTAGAAAAAGGGGGAAAATATTATTAAGCACTAAGCAGAGGTCCCCATCATCCCCTAGCACTTGAATTCAATTGGTGTTAGCTTGCGACTGTGGATTCCCACATGCAATCACTCCCATTACTGGGAAGTGTGGCCCGTGAATGAACAAAATTCAATTGATGATGGGGGGTTGAGATTTTGCCAAAACTAGCAAAGGGTATATATTATTAGTTGCCTATAGACTATAGTCATAGTCTTGGCCAAGACAGCACGGATAATTCACAACAATGACATTTTGGATGCTTTGATTTAATTTTTTAATTTTTTCTCTTGCTACTCAAAAATTATAAGTGAGTTGTGTATCAGACACTCACTTACATCCTTATAGAATATGATTCATATCTTATTAATTAGACAAATCTTTGTTGGTATTTTTTAACTTTTATATTAATACAAATGTAATTATTATAATATATTGCTGATTTTATGTTTTGTGCATTATGGTATTTTATAATTTTAAAACTTATTAAAGTCATATGTACGTTAATGTTCGTCGCCTAAGTTTATAGGTGTTAGGTCCCTTTAGCTTGGTATTGTAGCTTCCTTTGTAGTTTTAGTACATAAAAACACTTTACATTCGGCGCTTCAGAATCAGCCCCCCCTCCCCCACGAGGTAGACACGCCGTACAGCTTTGACGAAGCTGAAAAGAATGCATGATCCTTTGATCCTTGTTGTTGACTTAGTCCTAACTAGATAGAGTCACATTAAAAAATATCCATACTTTGTGGTATGAAAATAATTAACTTACACATTAAAATAAAAAAAAATGAACTATTTCATAGAGAAGTGACTATTAGTACCAATGTCATGTTCGTTGGCAGAATCACTATTACCTAATATATTTTATGGATTATAAGCAATCATAATAATAGTATAATGGATGAAACTTATGGTTGGTTTGATAGGAGAGGAAATAAGAGAAAAAATATGATTTGCAAAATGTTTTCTTTTGTTTGGTTGAAAAGAAAATATAAAAACAAAATGATTTCTAGAAATAAAAATTTAAAAATTTTCTTTATTTTATTTTATTTTCAAATAAAATTTAAAAATTGTTGAAAGGGAGCATTAGATAATGAAAAAAGAAAATGGTTGAGTTGGAACATTGGTAAGGAGAATAGTATAGTAGCTACAGATGAAGTGTCGTAATCAGCGGGAGAAGGATCTTGGGAACAGAAGGGGGACCCACTGGATGCGATGAATGATGATGGTGTGCACGTGTGGGGGCGGGCCCTGTGGTTGCAGCAGTAGCAGATAATAAATGCCCGTGTGCAAGTGGCCCCTCTCACATGCACGTGCATGTGTGCCTTTTCTTTTATCAGCCTCTTCTCTTATCTATCCTCTAATGCCCCTACTCTTTTTCAGCAAATCAATACTGCTAGCCCGCTAGGACTATTTAATTATACTACTACCTTTTCGTTCTAATTATAAGCTCTACTTATTTATTTTTTTTTGAAAGAAAATAACTAATATAAGAAAGTTTTAAAAAATAATTAATTTTGTTCAAAATATTAAATTTATTTAAAAAATTACATTGTGAAAAAAATTATTAAATATTAATGAATTATATTTCTCACTCTAAAATATTTTTTTATTTAAAATTACTTTAATGAAAAAATAATTAATGTAAATATTTTTTTATGAAAAAATAATTAATGTAAAGATTTTTTTATTTAATCTTACTAAAAAAATGAAATCATATTTTTAATTTGGGCCTTGTAATAATGATCGAAGTAGTATTTCTAGATTTTGTAGACATGCCCTTCAAAAATTGTTAGTCTTGTTTGAATTTTTTTTTTGAAAATGAATCTTAATATTAGTATTTAATAGTAATATTATATATATATATATATATATATATATATATATATATATTTATACATGTCAACAATTACATTAAGATAATATGTGATGCAGTTATAAACATATTTTAATAATTAGATACCTTGTTTAAATAAGTTTCTCCATAAATACTTAAAAATAAATAATTAAATCTTTTTTTAGGTTAAAATCAGTTTTTTAGAGAAGCAAACATTATTTAGCTTTTCCAAAAAAAAAGTGATTTAAACTTATGTATAAGGTTGTATTTTTTTTTATAAAGTATAAGGTAATATTTTTTTTCTTCTCTCTTATAGGTGTTTATAGATAACTTTATTGAAAGAGAACCAAAGTCTTAACTCAGTGAATTATCAAACATGTGAGTGATGTGTATACTTCGTTGCTCTCATTATACATAAAAAAATGTAGGTGACAAGTAGAAAAGGGAATAATGATAGGTGATTGGGAAATAAATTCCACTTCAAATGAAAATACAATGTTATTGTATAAAAAAATAATTTAAATTATAATTTATTATGCAGAAGTATTTATTTTATCATTGATTCATTGAATTTTGTTACCAACAATTACAACTTAACACTTTTGAAAAAGTAATATATTTTTTTCACTAGAAGTGGATCCATCTTTTTATTTTTCCTGGATTCGACGAGTTTAAGAGAAATTATGAACCCTAACCAATTGAAGCAAAAGGTATTAGTTTAGTTTACATAGGTTTAATTTTGTCTAAATCCTCTTAAGGGTTAAGAGATTCTGATTCTATGCAGGTCCATTCAAAGTCAATCATTTTGTGGCCCAAAATAAAAACATCGAGGCCTTTTAATTTGTCAACTTAGGCCCAATATAGAAGCCTAGAAGACTATTTGTTTATACCTATTTATAAAGAAATCTATCCAAATAGAACTAATATTAAAAAATTGATTGATTAAATAATTTTGCTTTGGCAATGTGGTTGGAGATGCAGGACAAGAATAAGAGTGGAAGTTGCGAAAACGCGAATGTTAACATGAACTTGATGGCGTTTGGAGGAGGACCAAGGATGTGTGCGGGATCAGAGTTAGGGAAACTTGAAATGGCTGTGTTCATCCACCATCTCATCCTCAACTACAACTGGGAACTTGTTGGAGAGGATCAACCTATTGCATACCCTTACGTTGATTTCCCCAAAGCTTTACCCATCAAAGTCCAAACCCACTCTTCCAAACACTCCTCATTTAGTAGCTAGAAGAAGGAGGAGAAGAAAGATTATTAATGTAGTTTCTAGTTTTTTTTTCTTCATGCTTTTGGAAAAAAAAAACCATGCTTGTTTAGGTGCCTTCTTTCCAATGTGTAGAAAGTGAAAATAATGAAAATGTGTTTAGTTTATTAATTTTCATAAATTGCAACTTTATCAAACAATATATCAAATAATTTTCTGCTAAAATATTTTAAATAGAGATAAATAGGAAAAAAATATATTTTTTAAGATGAATATAACATAATAGTAATGATGTAAATTTAGTTATTAAGTTTTACATTGTATGAATAAATTAAAAATTAAAAAAATCATGAAATTAAATCAAACCATAAAAAATGATTTGATTTGATTTGAATCACATGTTAATTCTTTGGTTTCAAGAGCTATTCTTTTAAAATTAAATCAAACTACACGATGAACCCCCAGAATTATCGATCGCCGGTCTAAATTTTTGTTCTTCTAAAACTTCCATTATTAGAAGAAAAGTTAAAAAAAAAAACACTTCTTTATTTTTCTTCTTACTCTTAGGATCAATTTGTTTAAACTTAAAATAAATGTTTTTTTAAAAAAACACTTATTTATAGAAAATAAACAAAAATAAATGTTTTTTTTAAGAAAATCAGTTTAGAGAAATACAGTAAAAAAATATTTATTTGATTAAAATAAATATCTTTTTCAACAAATAATTTTAATTAAACTTACTATTAATTTTTAAGTCAAAATACTTTCGGAACCCAAAGTCAACTTTGCATTGTTTTTGAATTCTTCTAAAATTAATAATTACACTTAAATTTGGGGTAAATTTACAACAGATATGCTGGTAAAATATTTTCCTTCTCCCATACGTTTGTTCCTCAACCAAACAGTCAGCAGAAACTGTCATGCAGACTATTCATATGATCATATCTACACTTTTTGGCAGTTGCGGTGCGTTTGAAGGCTACGTGGACTGTCTAAATCATATCAGTCGTGGCCAAAAGCACACCAGCCACCCCTCGCTTTTTTACGATGCAAACGTGTCTTTCTGAATCATCTTACGTCGGCCAAAATACCATCTAGGTTCAAAAATATCCACAGCTTCTTGCATGATTATAGATTTATTCTAGTATTTTCCTGCATTCCTAATAATATTCCACTTGATTAAAATTTAATTTCCCAAACAACCATAGTAGTAAAAATCAGAATACATCTAATATTTTTGTTTCACATCCAAGGTTTTAAATATAGTAGGGTTAGTCATGTTGTGACTTCGTTTCATTTGTTGATAAATGTGATTGATGTGGTCCAATAATTACAATCTTGTAACAGCAGAGTTTGCGTGGCATTTTTTCCATTTATTCCGACCATCCAATTTGCTACTCCTACTTGTCAAAACAACAAACGCGAACACAGAAAATACTAGTAGTATCAAATTTAAGAACCCGAGACCAAGAGTACTAGAAAAATAAAATAAAACACTACATATAAAATTAGAGAGAAGGAGAGCGTGAGTGTGTCTGTGTCTGCGCTTCAGAAATGTGGCGGTGCGTGGCTCGTGCTATTCGCGTACCAGCTTCGGAGAGATCCATACCTAATCACCAACCACTTAGATCTCACATTTCAAGATTTTTCTCTGTGCGAATCAATGCATCAACTTCAACTCTCTCTCAATTATTCGTTTCTGATTTCGCTGATTAATGAAATGGTGTCGTTTTGGTTGTTGTGCAGGGTGGTGGTGGTGGTGGGAGCTCCTCGTACAACGTGGTGGATCACAAGTACGATGCGGTCGTTGTGGGCGCTGGCGGCGCAGGGTTGAGAGCCGCCATTGGACTTTCGGAGCATGGCTTCAACACTGCTTGCATTACAAAGCTGTTCCCAACTCGTTCACACACTGTTGCAGCTCAGGTACCAGATCTTCATATGCACGTTACTTGTTTGTCGTAATTTACGATTTTTTGTTGTTGTGTATTTCGGTTGCTTATACTGTGACACAACTTGTTATTCATTTAGTGAGGGTTAATAATCAAATTAGTTCGTCGATCATGTTAAATTAATCCCTTAATGGTGGACCAAGGTTTCTATTTTGTTGACCAAATTAGTCCCTGAGGGGTGATTTTATTTGGTTAAGACGAAATACACATTCAAGACAATAAATGTAAGTTCGTTTTTACTTTTTTTTGGCTAAAATATATTTCTAATCTCTCAAATTTAAAGCACTTTTGGTTTAGAAATCTAATTCGTAGAATATTGTTTTTACTTTTTAGCCCCCCAAAGTGAATTTAAAAGACTTACAAGAACAAAATTCTTGTCTTTCTTTAGTTCCTCAAAGTGAAGTTGAGGGATTAAAAACAACAATTTACAAATTTGAGGGACTAATTTTTTTTTTTAATTGGGAGACCAAAACCAAAAGTGTCTCAAATTTAAGAGCTTAAAAACATATTTAGGACTTATTTTTTATTCTTTTTTGGAACTAGTAAGATGACGCTATAGCTTAAAGGGGCTAATTTGACTATTTGTTCTAAATAAATCTATTTACGGACCACCGAATGAGGGCTATTGGTAATGGTTTTAACTAGATGAATATAGCAGTGGTAACCTGCTAACTTTTGATTTATTATCTCTCTGATGATCATACACGCTTAGAGATATTTTAGGCATGAAGTATCGAAAAAAATGAGATATTTTAGGAATGTAATAAAGTTGATGTTACTCATTGGTTATAGTAGGTTTGGTGATGTAATGTATCCCCATTATGATTGTCTTATGGTCACTTAAATGCTACAACTTCATCCTTGTTTGACACTTTCTTTAGGGGATGAAAGACGCTTTAAGCTCAGTTATGTTGATTATAGCTTTTCATTGATGAATTGGGATTTTGATTGCCTTTTAATACCCTATCATTATGTTTTATCTGTTTGTATAATTCGTTTGTGAATTAAAAAGTATTGGATGATGCACAAAAGTGTATTAAGTTTTCATCATGGGAATAACTTTGTGTATAGGGTGGTATAAATGCTGCATTGGGAAATATGACTGAAGATGATTGGAGGTGGCACATGTATGACACTGTTAAGGGAAGTGATTGGCTTGGTATGAACTCACTCAATCTTAAAAACTTTACTTTACATTTTGTCTTGCAAAATTTTCATATAACTAGAAGTTGAGTAGTTTGCCTTTGTGAATATTGTGGTGGTAGAGATTCTTTTAGTATTTGCTCTTTCTTTTATTTCTTTAGTGGATGTGAAAAGGCAAGCTCTGTGTTTACAGGGGACCAAGATGCCATCCAATATATGTGTAGGGAGGCACCAAAAGCAGTCATTGAGCTTGAGAATTATGGATTGCCATTTTCACGAACTGAAGATGGAAGAATATACCAGCGTGCATTTGGTGGTCAGAGCTTGAACTTCGGAAAAGGTAAATGCAGATTTTGGAAGAGGGATATTAGCCTTTTTCCACTGAGAGTTCTGACTTATGTTCCTTTGCTATAGGTGGTCAGGCATATCGTTGTGCATGTGCTGCTGATCGAACTGGGCATGCTTTATTGCACACTCTCTATGGCCAAGCTATGAGGCATAATACCCAGTTTTTTGTGGAATATTTTGCATTAGATCTATTAATGAACAGTGATGGTGAGTTGCTGCAGAAAGTAGTTTGTTTTCAATGAACAATGTGCGATCAATTAATTGAACAAGGGGTCAGCATTCATAGGGAGTGATTTAATGAGCATACAGTGACTGGAAATTTCCTGCACAACTCCGCTGGAAAATTATACAGTAGTATACTACCCTCATTTGCATTTTTGAGTCTGATTTTTTTTTTTCAATTTTTCAAATTCTCGTGTATTTATAGGAATAATACCTCTCTTTTTTTGGTATGTCCAGAATGGTTTGCAAGCAATTTCAAAAGTTAAGTTTACAACAAGGGGGATTTATCACGTGTTTTTCCCAGCCAATCTGGAAAATAGAGTTAGCCAATACAATGTTATAGTAGAAAGTAAAAACTGAAAATTGTCTTTTATGCATATCTTTAAAATATAAAGAATTTGGATTTCCTTCTCTCCTTGCCTGCTGACTCATTTGGTCATGATCATATCATGACCAGACTGCTAGCAGCAATGGAGGTGACAGAAGAAAAAAAGTAATGAGAAAAATGGTTAAAAGTTCATTGTCACATGTTACTGTTGTAGACCATTTTTATGAATGGTACACCAAAAACTAACTTGTCTTCCTTTTTATCTGTATTTAAGATTTAAGATGTGAGATTACGATGGCTATATTTTCTTTTCACTTATTTTTCTCATGTCTATCATATTAGTCCTTAATATTTATAAATATGCTGTTACTTGTTGTGAAGACGATGCTGCCTGTGTGTTGGAGTTGATGATAAAGTTAACTAATTCTCCATATTGGAAATACAGGTACTTGCCAAGGAGTGATTGCCTTGAATATGGAGGACGGAACATTACATCATTTCCAAGCTTCTTCAACAATTTTGGCCACAGGGGTACATGATTTTCTTTGCTTGTTTGACATTGAAGTTTTTAATTATACTTGTTGTGGATATGTGTGTGCTAATCTTTTGTTTCACTTTCACACCAGGGCTATGGCAGAGCATACTTTTCTGCAACTTCAGCACATACATGCACTGGAGATGGCAATGCCATGGTTGCACGTGCTGGGATACCACTTGAGGTCTCTTTTTGGGCTTTGCAATTTTCATTATTAAGCTGAAATCTTATATAGCAAGTATTTTATTACTCATGTTTTCTTTTCATAAATTTGGTAGGATTTAGAGTTTGTACAATTTCACCCAACTGGCATATATGGAGCTGGCTGCCTTATCACAGAAGGTTGGTGTTTTAAAGTTCTTATTTTCATATAGGTTCACATTTGGTTGTATACTGTAATGTACTCTGGGCTAATTAAGTTGAAATATATATTGCTTCTCATTTTCTTTCTTGGACCATGTAGGTTCTCGTGGTGAAGGTGGAATTCTTAGGAATAGTGAAGGTGAGAGATTTATGGAACGATACGCACCTACTGCAAAGGATCTTGCATCAAGAGATGTAGTTTCTAGGTCAATGACTATGGAAATCCGGGAAGGCCGTGGTGTAGGTATGCTGTTTTTAAGTTTGATAATAAGTCCTTATTAACATAATTGTTACAATATTACTTTTGTGGAAACCAGTGTTTGAATATATTCAGCTGTGTCTTCTAGAAACTAGAAATACACATTATTTTCTTGAAGCATGTCATGACCTCTATATTCTCTGTATTGGAAAATATTTGATCTTCCAGTTAAGCTGGATATCTTGTCAATATTGACAGTGGAAATTGTTTGCAGGACCCCTGAAAGATCACATCTATCTCCACTTGAATCACTTACCCCCAGATGTTCTTAAGGAGAGGCTACCTGGTATCTCTGAAACAGCTGCTATTTTTGCTGGTGTGGATGTTACTAAGGAACCTATTCCTGTTTTGCCAACAGTGCATTATAACATGGGTGGTATTCCCACAAATCATCATGGAGAGGTACGATCTTAAAACTAATCTTTTAACCTCCAATTAAAAAAAAAATAAACAAAAGAAAAATTTAAGAAACAGAGTAGAAAATAAATTCAAAACATAACATAATTAGTCACTGTCATGCCTGTATATAGTTTTTTTCTACAGCAACTGTTTATGGTTGTCATAAATTAGTGTTCTTTGCTTATTTAATACATGATATGCTTCTCCTTCAATTTGAATATGTATGAATAGCATTTGGTGCTCTCTGTACCCTTGCAACTGTCACATTGCAAATAGTGATATCTTTTTTTTTTATTAATTTTTGTTGTTGGCATACTTGATTACTTGTATGGATTTAATAAAGTCAATCTTATACTGTTATGTGTGAAGTTAGTATAAGAAAAGCAATCTTGTTCTTTGGATTTGTTATATTTCATTTCATTTTTCTTTAAATGAAAAAAGGAAATGAAAAAAAAAATTTAGTCTAATATGGCTTTTTTCTTATTCAGGTGATTACTATTAAAGGTGATGATCCCGATGCAGTAGTTCCTGGATTAATGGCTGCCGGGGAAACAGCCTGTGCTTCAGTCCATGGTGCAAATAGGCTTGGTGCAAATTCACTTCTTGACATTGTTGTTTTTGGTAGAGCTTGTGCAAATAGAGTTTCAGAAATCCAAAGGCCAGGCAAGATTCTTTTGCAGTTATTAAATGGATTGTGTATGCTGAAATGAGGTGATAAAAATGCACCTGTTTCTCGTTTTGCAGGAGAGAAACAAAAGCCTTTAGAGAAGGATGCTGGTATGAAAACAATTGCTTGGCTGGACAAATTGAGAAATTCAAACGGGTCGTTGCCAACTTCAAAAATTCGGTTAAATATGCAACGAATAATGCAAAACAATGCTGCTGTGTTCCGTACACAAGAAACGTTAGAAGAAGGTAGTACTTTGTTGATCAATAGTGCTTGGTCCTCTTATCCCTACTATCCTTTTCCCATGGTACATCTTTACTGCTCCTTTAATTTATCTTCTCTGAATTTCATCTTCCCTGTGGCAGGTTGTCAATTAATTGATAAAGCATGGGAGAGCTTTCATGATGTCAAGTTGAAGGATCGAAGTTTGATATGGTAAGACTTCTTTGTCCAATGCCACTTGGATTCCTATTATTTCTAGGAATCGAATCTACTTGTTCATTTTAAAAGTTTATTGGCTCAATATTCTCAGGAACTCTGACTTGATTGAGACCATTGAGTTGGAAAATCTTCTGATAAATGCCTGCATCACCATGCACTCTGCTGAAGCAAGAAAAGAGAGTAGAGGTGCTCATGCCCGTGAGGACTTCACAGTCAGTACTATGAACCAATTTGTTATCTACTGTGTAAATTTCACCCATTAATATGAAGTCTGTCTAATTGAATGTGTTGCTTGCTTTTAATTTACAGAAAAGAGATGATGAGAAATGGATGAAACATACTTTGGGGTAAGTCATGTTTCATTTAAATTGTTATTTACATCAGTAGACATTTGGATTTAGCCGGTTCTCTTCATTTCTAGTGGGAATCCTGACCCTTTTAGTGTATACAAGCTTTTTTTTTTTCTTAAGTGCATCAGAGTTTGAGTCTTGATTCTCTTGTATTGGTAGAGAAACCAAACAGTAAATAAACCAGTGACGCAAGTGAAATGGTATTTTCTATTGCATTATCTGGTATTTGTATTATCTTTAAATCAAGTGATCCTTGATTGAAGAACCTCTGTCACTGGGTTGTTTTCATTACAGAAAGAGATGAGCCTTTATGCAATTCAGGGTCTTTGCCATCTTTAAGTAAACGCCATCAAATTTGAAGTGATGGCATGATACAATATTGAGCTTGCATTGATTTTTGGTGGCAAATTATAAATGTTTCTGTTGAATATCGTATTTTTAGTTGAAAATTCCATATTCACTACAGTTTACAGTTGTAAGACTAAAGAACAATGACTTGGTTATTTTGCAACCAACTAGAGAAGTTGAAAAGCTTGTAACAGTCATGTGGGGAGTGAGGTATTTTGTTTGTGTTGCTAACCATGAGCATGGTATATATTTTGGTTAGTGAGCCATTAGCTTTTTGATTTGTCAAGGCACACTTGTAATATCGTTGCAGGGCTTGTTGGATCATATAGCCTAAAACAAAATTGACTTTAGTTTGCAGGATTTGTTACAGTAACACTTCCGTTTTTAAAATACTTATGTCTACGAGTTGCTTTCTTTCTGTTAACCGAGTTTTTGTGTATTGATTTGCAGATATTGGGATAATGAGAAGGTGCGGTTAGATTACAGGCCGGTGCACATGAATACGTTGGATGATGAGGTGGAATCATTCCCTCCTAAAGCTCGTGTTTATTAGGATACTTACTGAATTATTACTATGGATGATTTATACGGATTGGTTCACGAAGTATGAAGTATGGAATGGCAAGTGCAGGTGAAAAAGGATTCAATAAAGTGTCGTAGATGCATGACTTTGATGATAATCGTTTTATTCATCATCAATGCTGAACATGATCTATTCCAGGCAATCCTCAATGATGTACGATGTCTGTATTTAAAGCTGAAAATAATAGCCATAAAATCCCAATAAGTGTTCACTTTGTTGATCAACTTTGACCAGTGTACAATGTGCTAAGGGTTTATTTTCTGCTCCCTAGTAGTTTTAGTCTGTTTTATATTCATTTTTATTTTTCTAACCAAAGTAGCAAATGGAAGCCAGCTGCTAAAGTGGCTTATGGGAAGTAAATTGTGGAAAATAATTGAAGCATTATTTTAAATTGAGTTTGTTAATCAATTCGCACGTAGTTATTTAAGTTTAATCAGAAATTTCGGATTTAAGTTTTGTTCCAGCTCTTCTGCTGTTCGGTTTAGCTAACGTGTATATGCAGTATCCAATATCTGGTTTACATAATTAGGTACGTATAAAACTTACGCCTGGAGGACTTATTTTCTTAAAATTAAATGACATTCTTTCATTATATAAATTAAAAAATTAGCAAAAAAATGGTTTATATTAGAAAAATGTTATATGTAAAACAATTTATACAACATCATGTATAATCTTTCTTTTGTACATCATTTATCATTTATGTCATAATGATAAATGATTTTTTTTATTAAATTAGGTAGTTTTGTAAAATTATATATCTCATACTAAATGGTTCTGAAAATTATTTGTCAAAGATAAATGATTTTTATTTTTGACATAAAAAAATAACTTTTAACATTGTTGTAATCAAATTGATGTAAAAAGGTGATTGATGTCAAAATTCTTTTGAATTTATTTTTAAGTAATTAAAATTATTTAATATTATATATTTAATATCCTTTAAATTTTATATCATTTAAGAGTATATATTTAGTATATTCTTTAACACAAAATATTTATTAAATTAGATTGATTATATTAGATTTTACTCAAACATCAATATTTTTTTTTCTCTTCAAGTATTCAACCATTAATGTTATTTAAAACGAAATGCAGATTGATTATATTAAATGAGTATCTTAACTTAACAACGCAGCTAACATGACATGCTCCATCCCAAAAAATGGTTGAGATTAATAACAACGAACATATTAATTGTTATGACCATTAACATTTAAAAGAGTTTAAACGGAATAGGGTGATTTTCGATAATGCTGATTTGGAACCTGGGGCCATTCTGAATTCTATCAAGCATGTCACTTGGCAATGGATTGCATATAAAAGGGGTTTCACAGCGGGGATCCTTTTTTCCTCGTGGTGTTTGAATCCGTTTGGGTGTTAATGAGGGCATTTTTTGTTCTGCATATACTTGGTATAGCTGCAGGTTTTTGCTAACTCTTTTGGGTTTATATGTTAACATAGGGGTATATGGGATAGTGGTATATATGTATAGTGCCTTACTATACTTCCCATTTCTTATTTATGTACCTTCTTAACTATTAATGCTAATATAACTTTTGCCTTCCAAAAAAAGAGTTTAATTATATGATTGATTTAAATCATGACGTGTGTGTTGATATTTTTTAACATGAATCTCTTAAATATATTTTTACCATCTGTGTAAAAAAATATTTTTTCTCATTCTCTCAGTCTCTTAGTATTAACATATTATTTTAATTTGAAAAATATGTGATTTCATAATTTTAAATGTTAATAGCTAGATAAAACTAAATATTTATGAACATTGGAGCACGATTAACAGTATTTCACTTTCATGATTTTAATGACATAAAAAAATGAGGACTGACTATGTTCTTTTCTAATTAATATATACAGTAGTATTTATTATTATGTAGGTATTTAGTTAAGTGCAATTTACCCCATATAATATATATGATATTATTAAGAAGGGACTCTAGGCAGTAAAGCAGTAAATATGATATTATGCTTGTTGTTGGTCTATGGGTCGTTAATATAGTGGAGGAAGTCATGTTCAGAAATGCCTGATATTGAATATATCAAATTATTCACAAATGCCTCTCATAATCTTATGTTGTCATGTCTTGGCTACTATCAAGTATTATATTAAACTTAATCCTGTTTTGTATAATATCAGATGTCTTACTTCTGCCTTTTATATAACTGTATTGTTTGCATTATGTTTATGTTTAATCGGTTAACCTTACGATTTTATAGGCATTATTAGGTTATGTGCATGGAGCTCAAATTGTCCATGTATCTGAACCTATTCATGGTTGTTTGTGGTAAGGTTAAACATTTCAAAACCATCTGTTGTTTTTCAAGTACTTACTATGAAATTGCAACGTTCAAGAAAATAAATATACCTAAGATATACAACAATATTATCATTTAAAGGTTTTCATATCCATTCCTTCCCCATGCTTGTTAAATTTAACTATCTGTGTACTTTACAGTGAAGTTAAGCACAATGGCTGCCAGCTTTTTTGGATGTGTTTGGTTTATCGTTGAATTCCGTTTACATGCATTCAAATGCAATGTTTTGTGAGAAAAATAACAAATTATTACTTCTCCTTGATTATACAGTTCGACATTCTCTAAGGGAAAAACAAACGCACAAAAGGCGGTAGAAATTAAGATTTCAAGGTTTGTTCACCCTTTTTCATAATTCTACAAATTTGAATCCTTTTAAAGTCATTTTTAGTAATTGTTTGTTGAAATTCTTATGACTGTTCTATTGATGTGTTTGGCTGAATTGCAGGTTCATAGTAACCTTAGAGAAATATTGAAAGAATATCAAAACCATTTAAAGGATTAAGTATAATTTTAACGACATGGCTATGAATGGATGAAGTTTTGGACCCTGATTTTAAGGGAGAATAAATATCCTATTTGCAATTTCATCTTCATATTAATAATAGAAAAAACACTCAACGAGTATGGAAGAAAAGCATTCTTCATATAGTAAACACAAAGAATATCCCTTAGAATTATGTAATTATGTAATGGATATGATGGGTGTACATGATAGGAATCAGTATATGGATACCAAAGTTTATATGATGGAAATGACGCCAAGCTCGAAATCATATATTCTTTCAGAATATATATCACCATGAACGGCTTTACATATTCAACCTCTTCAGTCTTCATATAAATCAATAACTAGGCGTTGGTGTATGTTTAGTGCCTTGTTTTGTTTTTTTCCTTCACCTCATTTCTCCGCGCCTCATTATAAGCTTCATAAACATTCCAAAGAGACAAAAATTATCAGTACTGGATCTTAATTATTAGACAAATTAAATCATTATCCATTAATTCACTCCAAACAAGTTGAATTATTGAAGGGGGAAATGGCGGCATGATTTTTTTTCATATTTATGAAAAGCAAACCTGGGTGATTTTCATGGATGAACTTATCTTTCTCAACTTTTGTTGTGGATTGTTTTCCACCACTAGCCCCTTCAAATCCTTTTTTCATATTTAGACATCACATTCCTGCAATTGTTAATTATATTTTATTTTATTATTAACTACATTAAATCGAATTAAATCCTCGAAGACCTTAAATTAATTAAATAAAATAATGCTTGAAATACATATGTATTATATTTTCTTGATAAGTATTGTTACGGGATGGATATAGTTAACACAACTATTACTTAGTTAATAACAAAAACACATAAAATAAAATAATGAGATTTAGCATATGAAAAAAAAGAAGTTATAAACCAATAATATAAAATAATTTTATACTATTATCTAATCATAAATTATTATGTATAATAAGTTTATTGATTTTTACAATAATTATCTATAAAATTATATATCAATAATAAATTATGATTGGATTATAATAAAATTAATTTATACATTAAACTCTTAACATATACTATATGTTTAATTAATTTAGAGTTTGCATCGATGATCTATGCTTCTTAAAAAAGAATATTGGTTCACGATTAACAATATCTCCCTTTCATGATTTCCACAATAAGTTATTTTTTACTTACTCTGTCGCTTTCTCAGTCAGGTTTTGAGTCTTATCCATAATACTATCAGGGTGGGTGCTGAATGTCAGTGTCGAAGTTGATCCCCTACCTAGATTGGAAGAGAGAGATCTTGGAAACGGAGTAAATATTGGATAGGTTAGAAATTTCATCATGGTGTGAAGCATCATCTTTTTATGTGTTTGAATAATTCAAAACATGTAGCAAAAGGTATAGTTAAATTTATATATACACTAATTACACCGGATGGATCAATGTGGGGGATGGAAAGTTATGGTCAATGTGATATCAAATATGACTCACACAATGTAAGAATAACCAAAAAAATTTAGTTGCGGGTTTTGAGCTTTTTTCATAAGACTGTGTCAAGACATCAAGCTTGTGGGTTAACCAAACAAATGGCATGTCTGAATCATTTGGCTCACAAGCAGCGCCATGAAGGAGAGACCAACAAATAACGTGAGGTATTTCAGTAATTATATTTTTATATACTTACTATGGTTGATGCGATATTATATATGTTACCACAATTGGGTTATACATGTATTTTCAATTTCATAATCAAATTAAATATATTTATCCTAAAACTAAATAATTTCTATATTTATCATTAGTTAGTTCAAATGGAAAGTCCGATACCAAAGCATGGAAAATGTACCCACTATTAAATCAATTGTTTGATTTCTATTTTCAAAAAGTATTTTTAGTTTTCAAAACATGCAATTAAACAAAGTTGCTCAAACAGTTGGTGAAAGGTAGTGCAATTGAGGATGTGGTTGAATGAAATGAAAAACAAAAGAATACGAATTGAGTGAGCATCGTTTTTTCCAATGCAATTTTGCTTCGAAGATTTGGTTTTGGTTGCAGCAATCAATGGATTATTTCAGAAAGAGGTTTCTTGTGCAGATGCTAATCTTTCTTAAAAGACTCCCTCAATTAGTGTGCCCGTCAACTTAGGGCTTTATCTAGAGAGCAAATGTCTCTGCACCATGTAGAATCATTTCCCTTTGCACCATCTAGCTCCCCCCATGTCACGTGTTTATTACCCAACACCTTATAATTAAGTGAAGCAACTTAAACCCTTCATATCGAGAAAAATAATTAGTTAAAGAAACATGATATATCAATAACTCGTAATAAGAAAGATTTTGTTTCTCACGTGTATAATGAAAGAAATACGTAGCAACGGAAATAGAAAACTCACCTTGTATTACTATTATATTATCAAATATACATGCAACATTCACAATGAACACTCATACTTTGAGGCTACTGACAAGTGAGAGTTAGAAATCTTTAAATCTTAATTTGTCTTCAGAAAAGCTTGCAAACTGATAAAAAGTAGATATTTTATGGGTGCTACCTTTGATTAGTGAATTATCTTATCCGACTTTAATAAAGGTTTAAAATACATTTTCAGAATTTGGTTTATATTTTCCCTTGCATGGTTTTATATAATTTTACCACCAACAACTTATTAATGTTTTTAGAGATATATTATTATTACACAACAAGTTTTGCCATTTACTACCAGAATGTACAAATGTTCTAGCTTCTCTACAAAATCATGCACCCAGAAATTTGTGATATATATGTATTTCCAGCATAACCATTGCATTGAAGTATTTTCCCAGCAAAAGTACTAGCTTATACATCCTTATAGCAAATCAACACTTAACAATCAAAGTTTTATCCAAGTAAATGGATAGGCTAACAGCACAAGAAAACATGTTTAGACAGGAATCAACAAAAGGTAATTAAATGTCTATGAAAGTTAATTACTTGAAGCACAAAATGAGTGAGACCCAAATAATTAACAAGGTTTGATGCAGCACAAACAAAACATATTCAGATAGATTAATGTGCAAGAGAAGTTATCTCGTCCTCCCGCCACAAATCCTCTGAGGCATGGATAAGAAAGCTTGTAATTTGGAAAATTCCGGCAGGAATAATGCTCCTGTCATTCTTGCACCTAAGGCATGATCCTTCTTTACAATATATAAGCTTTCCGTAATTCGATGGCGGCAAATGCTTTTGTACATAAGTAATATCCACAACACCGAAATCAGAATATGGTGCATCTATAATGGAGCTATGGCATATATTCACCGCCTCCAAATGTTGGAAGGAAGTGAACACACCGCACAAAGCACCCATGCTTGTCATTATGCACCGAATGCTCAAAGCCTTCAAGTTAGGGGCACATTTAAGCAGCGCTTCAACATAATTTTCTTCAAAGAGGAGGCAACCGTGACTAAATTTCATCTCTGTTATGTTCTTGCAGTATTCGGCAATTGCAGAAAATATGTATTTATTGGGGTCATCGAAGGAAATGGTAATGGACTCTAGGCCCCCCCATGACTTCATTGCCGTATGCACTGCTTTTCTTGAAAAGACACATGTATTTGGTAGAACTAGTCGTTTCAGATTTGGGGTCCTACAAAACAAGACAAAAGCACCATTATGTATTAGACGATAGAAGATGAATATGGGTGTGGGATACTAAGCATTAACGGGCATTATTTCTGTATAACCATTATGTATCTAAAGGGTCATGATATTATGTTTGTTTAGTGTCTTAATTGAAGAGTTGTGTATTAATGCCTATGAGTTGCATTATTATAAATAGAGAATCAAATTATGTAACTAAGTATGTCAAATGAAGAGAATCTCCTTGATTTTTTATAGTCTCCTCTTCTTTTTTGCAACATGTAATACCAAACAACTTTTATATATATGCAATATTTAATTTAGACTTCTTAATTAATACTGATGGGTGTTTTGTTTTAGAAGGTTGTATAAATAATAGTCCAAATGCATGCACAAATTAAAGGGTAATTAAGAATAAGAGAATATGTTACCTTTCAGCAGCTATGATGAACTGCTCATCCGTTAAGTCAACATTGTAGTTAAATATTAAGCAATTTGTATTTCCATTACTCAGACTCAAAACATACTTTAAGAATTGAGTAATTTTCCCCCTCGAATGCTTGTAAGCTCCCGGCTTATTATTTTGTATGTTGAAAAGGTATGAGTTATTGAGTTCGGACAGATCAATTTTGCGCCAAAGAGACGGGTCACGACAAGCTTTGTTCCACATTTTGCAGACCAGCGAGGCAACTGCAAGGTCCACAACATTGAGGCTCATAAGTATTGTTATTATTATATCAATTGACCGAAAATCATTCCAGACACCGGTCGTTGCAGCTGAATTGCTATTATCCATTTCTTATTGATGCTTCCTGCAAATACATTAAATGTTTCACATCATCATTTCAACTTTCTCATGAATCGGAAAAACGCAAATCACAAAACCCTTAAAAGGAAATCACCATGCATTTGACTGCATGTGCTAGGAATTAATGAAGCCAGAAATTTAAAGATTCTAAAGAAATACTTATGCTTCATTCAAGAAATTATCACTATTTGATATGAATCTCATTGACAAATACCATTTCACATCCTTTTTAGCCCAATGTTTGCAGTTGCAATTCGTATCAATTAGGTGTGTCATTGGCAACCTAACATTTTTTTTTGCACTATATTATATGTATGAAATATCCTCTGACTTATCTTTATCTTATTTCCATATTTTTGTTCCACACAACATAATATGTAGGGATGAATTACATAAATCAATTTGGGTCTACTTTAAGCAAAAATTGAAATCAAATTGGGTAAACAGACTCGGTCAGATTTAGTAGATTTTCTTCAATTCAAACTAGACTTTCTTTTATTTGGGTCAAATTGAATTGATTTTTGAGTAACCCGACAAAAGAGGAAAAAATTATAAAATAGGATAAAATTGGGAAAATTGAGGGGAAATTGGACAAAAAGGATCATTTAGGGTTAGGGTTATTAATTTCCCTAAATTTGAACAAATTGAGGGGAAATTGGACAAAAAGGATCATTTAGGGTTAGGGTTATTAATTTCCCTAAATTTGAACAAACAGACCAAATAAAATTAAATAATAAACAAGAAAACTAGAAAAAGAAAAAAATACAGAAAATGAAAATCATAAAGATTACAAACCTTCAACAAACCTTTGAATGATTTGTGAAAATATGAGTATTTGTGAGTGGTGAAGGAAAGGATGAATAGGATTTGGAGAGGGAAAGAGAGACACTTGAAACTTGAAGAAACAAAATACCAAGTTAGGACTTGAAGTTGAGAATAAAAGAGAGAAATGACAAGAGAAAAGAAAAGAAGAGAGAACTCACTATGCAATCCAACGATATTGTCTAGAAAGCGGTAGAACTGATGACCAGATAGTGAAGATGTGACGTAAAGGATGTTGTTTACTTTGTTAGGAAAAAGTGCTCAACACAAAAAAGGAAAAAAGAAAAATGAGATTCTCAACTCACTTTCTTTGTCTCAATTCAATTCTCATCTACTAAAATAAAAATATATAATTATTTTAATATATTAACTAATCAAGTTGGGCCAAGTCGGGTTGAGTCTCAAGTTAATTTGTATAACCAATAAACTCTTAACCATACTTGACTTGATTGGCTTTCTCATTCTTTAATCCCACTTGATTCATGAACTTGATCAAACTAAGTCAATATCAATTGAATCAAGTAAATTTTTTAAGATTTTTTTGGATAAGTCTAATCCATATTCACCCCTAATATATTTCAAGTAAGATTTTGCTATCAATTTCTCTAAAAGGTACTCTATGGTCAATCCAATCCATGATTAGTCCGATTGAGTATTAGTTAAGGAATATTTAAAATAATTTATTAATTATTTAATATATTTTTTTGAAAAATATTAAATTCTTTTAATAATTGCTTTTAATAAAATAAAAATATTAATTAATGCATTTAATATAATAAAAAATCTATACTTTTAATATAATAAATGCTCTGAATAAAAAACTATTATTTAGGAATATCTACTATATTTAATTAATTATTTAAAATAATTTAAAAAGTATTAATTGATTTAATATTTTAATATGATAAATGCTTTTAATAATTTCATTACTATTTTTTATTTTATAAACTCATATTTAATTAATATATTATTATATTTTTATTAAACATTTTTGAAGTTGTAAAAAACTATATTTTACAAGACCACAAGGCTTCCTAGTAACATTATTCATCCAATCTCAAAATATTTTTTTTAGTAAATTACACCCATGTTACCAATATTTTATTCAAATTATATATACCTATGAGTTATCTGACATTACTTTAACACATATTATACATCATTAAAATCATATCCTTAACTAAAATATATTAGACACAATTCATAAAAAAATATTAAAGTTCGTACGCTTAACTTAAAGATATCATAAACAATTAGTAGAAAACATAGGTGCAAATGTAATTTCTCCATAAATTATACATAGAATATTTATATAAATAATATATTAATAAAATTAATTAAATATTACATTAATACTCGTGTCATCACAAATTTTATAAAAATTGGAATTCAACTTATAATTATAATTTTGCGCTATCATTTTTCATAATGAATATATGGTTATTATATTTTTTTTATTAAAATTAAGTCAGTCAAATGGAAATCATGAAATAAATTATAGTATAAATTCAATTCAAAACTTATACTTTTAATAATATTATCATTACATTTATTAAATTTAATAAATAATTATATTTAGTAAATATAATAATTAATACTATATAAGAAAAAAATAAATATACATATATATTTATATAAATACAATACTATATATAAAATTAACGGATGGTAAGAAATTAAACATAGGCTTGCAACGGTGCAAATGTAAAAGTTTCAACAATGTTTGTGAGGAAAGGTACTCAGCTTTATACGTAAAAAAACAATTAGGTGGTTTTTTATCGGTCAAATAATGGAGGAATATTAAGTGCATTTGGTTAACAGTATGAGAGTATTTCTGTAATGCCTTTCATATTTTTTTAATATTAACGTTTTCTTTTAAATTCATATAAAAAGTAACTCAAAAATAATGCTTTTGACAATAATTAAATTATGTTTAGTTTTTTTAATTAGAAATGCATAAGTGATTATTCAAGTTTTGGTATTTTTGTATATAGTAACATATAAAATTTGTTCGTATGAAAGATACGCAAAGAGATTGAAATGTTTACAATCCAAATTAGCACTATGGCTTGTTAGTTCATGATATTCATGTAAATTGTTTTATTTTAACTAAATAATGAATTGAATATTTTGCTGTTTAATAAGTACTGAGGAAATAGGTCATCGTGCAATTTTCACAAAATTATTTCGTAAGAAATATCGTTCTTCTTTTATTATTGCCGAAAGAAAGTAGTGTCTCCCAATAGCTCCCCCATATAAAAATAAATAAATATATTTCTTCATGGAGTAGTATGATTATGAGCCCCATGCATATCGCACATCATTTATACTGCATTAACATTACGTCTGTTAAATAAATTGAGCGTCATAGTTATATTTCATTATTCTTAAGTTGATGGCAAGATAAAATATGCTAACCCCCTTCATTTTGTGTTATTTCTTTCTCTTCATGTACATGGCAAAAGATGGAAGTGAAATCAAATGTTCCTCCTATATATGCTACATTTGTGGAAATGAGAAAGTAGATCGTCAAGGTTTTAATGACATTTATAAAGGGAGAATTTGAATCCTAATATGATCTCCCTATTTATTGTGGCCAATAAATTTAAGAGGCTATATAATGATAACTTTCTCTTTTTCCAGAATCTGGTAATTTACCCCACCAAACATAGAACATTCTCCTCTATAATTGAATATATATAGAGAGAGAGAGAGTGAGAGTGAGAGAGTAGTTTGACTGGTATTTGGAAGGAATGTACACATATGAAATAATGTTAGTACTCAAATATGATAATAAATTAGTGAAACTATGTAATATATACATATATATTAAATTATATAAATAAGTCTTATAAAATATGGGTGTTATATTTAGAGGTATTAGAGTCTCGTTCTAGTGAGTGTTGGGTAGGGACTAAGTGTACGTTGTGTCTACCATATTGGTGTGATAGTTAACAAATGGCAAGAAGAAGACATGTTTTAATGGTGGAAGCTATTCAGGCTATTAGGGAGATGGTTGCAGTTATGTTGCAACAAACTAATCAAAGGAATGAAGAAGTAGCCGAATTTCAAGGTTTATCTGAATTCAAAAGGAACAATCCTTCAGAATTTGTAGGAGGATATGGTCCGGAGAAAGCTGATTTGTGGATTCAAGAAATGGAGAAAATATTTTGTGCAATGACATGCACAAATAGGCAAAAGGTTACTTTTGCGACCTATATGTTGGTCGATGAGGCCAAGTATTAATTGGTGGGATAGTACAAGGAGACTTTTAGAAGTAGTAGGAGTGGAAGTAACTTAGGAAGTGTTTAAGAACAAATTTGTAGTAAAATATTTCCCTGATGATGTAAAAAGAGCCAAGGAAATAAAATTATGCAGTTGAAATAGGGAAATATGACTGTAGGAGAATATGCAACAAAGTTGGATGAATTGGCAATTACTCTGCTTACTTTCTGCTTCATCCCGATGAAAGGATGAAATGTATTAAGTTTGAAGTGAGTCCATATCAATTTAACATAGGAAGAGGTCCTATTTCTTTACACTTTCAAGTGTGTTGCTCCATTGAGACTTCACAAAAAATTAAGGCATCATGGAATATAAATAGTTTTTCTCCTCACACAGACAATATTGAATGGATATCAATGTTGTCTGCCTATATATCTAGGTATTTCTAAAGCTCATGTTGTACATGTTGCAATTTTGAACATATTCCAGTTTGAAGCATTGAAAACTTCTCATATCAATCCAATAGATTTTAAAAAAAGTGATCAATTACCGCTTTAAATTCTTAATTTATCCTAGATATGTAGGAAAACAAAAAGACGGGATAAAAATGGAAAATCAACCTCCATATATATGTAAAATCAATAAACAAAGATTTAACAATTTTATACAATCAAAATTGGATTTGAACCTTGGTTTGATACCAATTGATAAATTTTAGTCTGATATATAAGGAAATCAAAAGCACCAAATCAATCCCAAAATTGCAATATGTATAACAAAAGAGATTTAGAATTACTTCGATAGACATATTTGATCTATTTAGTGTCAAGAGTGAGGAGAGAAACTATTTCTATTCCATGGCGCCTTAATTTTCTGTGGAGTATCAAAAGTGCAACTACACTGCAAAGCGGAAAGAAATATAGGCACAGGAGATTTAGAATTACCTGGGTACACAAATGACATTTGATCTACTTAATGTTTACGAGTGAGGGGAGAAACTATATTTCTACTTCATGGTGCCTTAAATTTTTGTGAAGTCTCAATTGGGCAACTACATTGCAACGTGAAAAGAAATAAGGGTTTCTCCCTATGTTAAACTGATATGGAATTACTTACCCATCATAGTAATCCAACAAACAAGGCCAACCACATTAATATATATTACTAACATTATTCTATCTATAATGATATTAATTTCAATAAGTATCAATATAATTATCAGATAACTAGGGCCAACAACAATAACATGCTCTAATATTTTTTACATCTTTAATTTTTTTTATAAAAGACAAGGATTGCTTAAACATGGAAGATCTCAACTAGATTGACACCTAAGAAGATACCAATTGTTTGTCATGCTATGTGAAGTCCAAAAAAATCTAATTCATTCAAATCGAAGAGTGAAAACCTAGTTGGTTTGGTAAAAATCAAGGAAGATATCAATGATGCTCTAAGCGTGGAGGATGCAAAGAGGGATGTGGTGGACATTGAAGAATCTAGAACCAAGTGGTGAATGAAGCTACAAGGGTTGTTGTTTGTGAAGAGGAGCACAATAGTGATGAGCTTAAGATTAGCCTTGTAGTTTCATTCCCTATAAAGCTCTTAAGTTTATTACTATTGTATTTCTCTTCACAATCAATAACCATTAAATCTTTATTCTTCACTTGTCTCTTAGATTCCTTGACGTCCACCACATCACTCTTTGCCTCCTCCACGCATAGAGCATGGTTGACATGTTCCTTGGTTTTCACCAAATCAACTAGGTTTACGCATAGAGCTAGCATGGTTGACATGTTCCTTGGTTTTCACCAAATCAACTAGGTTTTCACTCTTCGATTTGAAAGAAATCAGATTTTTTGAACTTCACATTTCATGATAGATGATTTGAAAGGAATAATAATAAAATTAATTTCAAAAAATAAGTGTGAATCATATACCCAAATAAGATCTTCCACTGCTGGAAACGTTAACGCCCTCTATCTGCAAAAGATCATGGATCCTTTTTTTACTGATAAAAAATAAGGTGCACACGTTGCTTTTAATGCAATTTTACTTTAAAAACAATTTGCTTTAATTTGATCAAATGAGTTTATCTCCAACGAAGAGAGCAAGAGTTATACATCTTAAATTACGGCAATGTAAATTGTGTTGCATGTTCTTTTATCACATCAACCTTCAAAAGCATCAAACAATTTGCTCTAATTTAATCAAATGAGTTTATCTGCAAAGAAGATAATTTATGCATGTGTAAATTATATTTTCAAATTCATGATGAGTTGATGACTATCGTGATTAAATTGAATTTGAAAACTAACACATATGTAAGGAAACAATAAACATGTAAAACTGGTATGAAGCACCGAGAAGCAGTGAAGCACTAAGGCCTGCAGCAGCAGCAACAACCATCGCAGAGAAAGCAACCTTAGTTTGTTTTTTAAAACTGATTTGGAAGATTGATTTGCATAAACAATTTGTACTTATTTTTTAAAGTTGATGTACCGATATGATTAATCGTGATTTTCACCTTTTGTGGTTGTTAAATGGATTAGTTTGATTTTTTAATTCTCAAAACATCTGATTTCTACTAACACTGTCAATTTTTTCAATTAATGAATGTATCTATTAACTTGTGTCGCATGATTATTGGTTGATCAGGGTTATATCTAACATAATAATTTCAAACTATTTAATAATTTTTTATTTTGGAGGGTGTCTAATAATAACCGTGGGCTTTTTAATCGTATATATGAATTTGGATTTCAGTAGTTGAGTATGTTCAATAATCTAAGTACATAAAAGATCATGAGTGAGTTTGTTAAAATTTTAAAAAGTAAAATAAAAGAAGCTTTTCAAAAATATGTTTTTTTAAGAAATAAATGAAATTTGTTTCTTAAAAAACTACTTATTTTAAATAAAAATAATTTTAAAAAATACATAAAGAACAAAAACTTATTTATTTTACTAAAAAAGTATTTCTTTTTTAAAAAACAAAAAAGAAGCTTATAAACAAACGAACCATCCAAATAAATTATTACAGACACCTTTCTTGAAGGAAAATATTACACGGACCTAAATAACAGATAATTTTTTTCCAATCAGCAATTAATTTTTTTTTTCTTTTTGGGAAAGAAAGCACGTTGTCCTTGTAATTTTGCTTTAAATGGTATTAATTTCAATGTGACCTGACTTTAATTTCGTTGGAAAAATAAATTAAAAAGTCATTAAAGAAGTGAAAGGGAAAGCGAAAAAAACAAATTCCATTAAAAATCATGTGTCAAGTTACTATCTTTCTTTCCTTTGTCCTTTGCTTGCTTCCTCTCTCTATAGTCAGAAATGACACTCGCGTGGGAGTGTGCGTGAAACGTGATTGTGAGTAGTAGTGAAAAAGGCACACTCACACAAACGTCCTCTTCCATATTCTCTCTTCTCTCTTCTCAAAAATCTCATGCCATAAGTTTGGTACTACTAACCTTTTAGCTGCTTTTGCTTACAAGCTCCTACATTCTCTCTCCAGGTTTGTAATGTTTGCGTTCCCTCATTTCTCTCTTCTCTCATTCCCTGGATCTGATTCTGGAATATTAATTTTAATTTCCCCTATGTTCAAAAATTAAGAATTGTTTGTTTATTTTATATGTGCTTCAATTGATTTCTTTTTTCATTTTCATTTTCATTTTGTTCCTATTCGTTTCGTAAAGTCAACGCTGCCAAGAGAAGCGTGAAACTACTTCGCGTTATTGCTGATTCCGCAGAGTGTACGGTCAGAATAGGGTGTTTGATCCCAGTTCTCACGTTTAGTTCTGTAAACGGATCCGTTTCAGAAGAGAAAAAAAACAAAATTGAGATTCAAAACGTTGACATTCTTCGTCTATGTACCTAAAAACGTGTTGGACTCGGTGAATAATAGGTGTCTGTTTTTCAATTTTGTCTTTGTTGGAATAGATAAGTCCTTTACTTATATTTTATGCTGTTGAGACAGTTTTGTGCATAAAAAATTGTTAGGTGTTTCTTTATGTTACTGTGTTTTGGTTTGATTCCAAATAGGGTGATGTGCATGTGATTGAGTACAGTACAGGTGGAATTGTTCGTTCAACTTATGGAATTGTTGCAAAATTCTTATTATTCTCTTCTCATGTTTCGACTTTTATGATTTTGTGATGGTGTGGATGTTAGGTTTGAAGAGGAAAATTGATCTTACTTGAAGTTTTGTGCTGCAGGTTGGGAATTAGTGCCTTTGGTGATCATCATGTTCCTTCTTAGAAGGCAAACCCAGAATAACCAGGAGAATGATTCCTCATATCAAGATACAAAGGTAAACTTCTTTGTTTGACGTCTTTTGTTAACTCGCAAGTTCTATATCAGATCTTGAAAAAATTTCAAAGAGGAGTATTAGCAACACAATCTCTAATACACTCCTTCTATTGGACACTCTCTTCTTGGTTAAAATTTATTAAATAGGTGGGGTTCATCAAATAAGAAGTGGGTTCCACTCAATTTGTGATTTTCAACAACTTCCATCTAATAATAGAGAGAGTGTGTTGATAGCATTTCTCAAATCTCAAATAAAAAAGTAATTTTGAGTGCATTACACCTTCTCTGCAATGCAATTGGCATCCTGTAAGGATGATGCAAAAAAAAAAATTGTTTGTCTATAAGAATTAAGAAAACACATTCATGGAATGCTAGCTTTTATGAGGATGAAGTGTAACACATCTACAAACAGGTGGCTGAACTCAAGACAGGTCTTGGGCCCCTCTCTGGTCGTCGATTAAAGTATTGCACAGATGCATGTCTAAGGAGATATTTAGAAGCAAGAAACTGGAATGTTGATAAAGCTAAGAAAATGCTGGAGGAAACACTCAAGTGGAGGGCAACTTATAAGCCAGAGGAAATCCGTTGGGTTAGTTTGATTTAACTGGCTTTGATCCCTACACACTCAATTGGTGATGCCAAAAATGAAATTGATAATGAACATGACATACTTGTAACCTTGATCCATGTCACAAACAATTTGACAAATAGATGATGGATCAACATATCAGTACATGGTCTTGAATATTGATGTTTATCATCCTGTTATAACTTGTCTTGAGCTGACATAATGGTCTGTGTTGTTTTGTTCTTTCATGTGGCAGATGCAATTTGTTTGTCTTTTCTATATTGTCCATTTACTTTATGATCTGTTGCAAGATACCTCTCTGTAGTCTATACTGCAAACATATCTAGTTTTTTTCTTGGAGCAACATAATTCTCAGATTATAAATCAATAGTTTAGTATTAGATTACTCAATATAATGTCAATAACATATATATATATATATATATATATATATATATATATATATATAAATTTTAAGCTGCAATTGAGTTGTGGAGCTGTACTTTTGAAATCAATTAAGATCATACATTAGCATCAGAATACATTTGGTTTCAAAATTATGATATGCTACCTTCTACATGTGTTTAATATCTGTATAGCCTGCAAGGACTAAATGAAACCGTCATCAAGTGATAGCCTATTTATGGATATTGCTCTTTCATGTATTATAAACCTGTATTTACAATTAAATAACATCTTACATCCAGGCTGAAATAGCACATGAGGGTGAAACAGGCAAAGTCTCCAGAGCTAACTTCCATGATCGACTTGGGAGGACTGTGCTTATTATGAGGCCAGGGATGCAGGTTTGGACTTAGGATGTACTTTCAATAAGGCTTCTCTGTACATGACTGGTTAACTTTTTTTTTTATGGTCAGCCAAAGAGATGACTGGTTAACTTAATCTGTCTAATCTGTTTCCTTTTGTTAGAACACAACATCGGCTGAAGATAATATCAGGCATTTAGTCTATCTGTTGGAAAATGCTATCCTAAATCTTTCTGAAGGTCAAGAACAAATGTCATGGTTGATAGACTTCACAGGATTATCACTTAGTACAAATATGTCTGTTAAAACATCTCGTGATATTATTCACATTTTACAAAACCACTATCCAGAAAGGCTTGCTATTGCTTTTATGTACAATCCACCAAGAATATTCCAGGCTTTCTGGAAGGTTTGTTCTCCTGCCCTGCAAGTTATATTTGTTCTGCTTTTGCTTAGCTTTATTTATATTTTAATATTTGTTCTACATTTAAAGATCAAGCAATACTTGCCTAATATTTCTTGCTTATGTAAATGTTATTATATTCTGTATCACTTTTAACTTTTCGAACATTTCATAATCTTTTGTGTAATTGAATATTCAAATCATATCATGTCAGTCAGTTAGGGAAAATTTAGTTGCCTTTCAGCAAAATAAACTCAATTAAAATTTTACACTGTAGTTATACCTGAAAATCAGCCGTGTAACTAATTTTGCTCTTTAATCTGTTTTTCTTCTCGAGTTCATTTGGGGATGGGGTCTGGAATTATGTAGAAACATGTGTGAATTTGGTCCCCCCCCCCCCCCCCTCCTTTTCCTTTTCTATTTATCTTCTTCTACCTTGTCGTATTTGAAAATTTGGATGTTGGTCAATTTTTATGATTGTGCTCAATTTGTGGTTCGAATTATGAGCTTTCGACACTCACCTCTTCCATTTCACAAATTTGAAGTTTCCCTCATTCTGATAGGCCATCAGATTCTTCCTGGATCCCAAGACAGTCCAGAAGGTGAAGTTTGTTTATCCTAACAATAAGGACAGTGTGGAGCTGATAAAATCACTCTTCCCCACGGAAAACCTTCCAAGTGAATTTGGGGGGAAAACAAGTCTAAACTATGACCATGAAGAGTTCTCGCGATTGATGACCGAGGATGATGTGAAAACTGCCAAGTTCTGGGGACTTGATGAGAAGCCCTTCAACCCTCCTAAGAAGGGGCATTCGGGAGCAGAGGTGGCACCGGAACCAGTGCCTGTTGAGGCAGTAGTTAGTTAGTTGAGCAAGTTTGCATGTTGTAGCCACTTATAAACTGAAGTGACTACATAACCGAATCATGAAGGAACAAACAATGTAGTAGTGGCTAATTTAAGGAGCCGAATAAGTGGTATTTTGTATCGTTCAACTTTTAACCATGTCATGTAGCCGAAGCATCTTTATCACAATCGCTGCTACAGTCCTCTCCTTTTAGGTGAGCGGACTTCAATTCTGATTTGATGTTCCGACTATATATATTTGTCGATTCCCCTAGACTGCAAAATGAAGTTCTTGCTTGTGGTTAGAGGGATCCCTGCGCCTATTCAATCTATAATACAAACTATATAGAAGATCGAAAAGAATGAAAAATAATTGAAATTGATTTCTCTTATTAATTAGTATTGGAATATATATATATACACACACAAGGAAGGATTTCCTTACTCCAAAAGTATTTCTTTTATAGTTAATTTTTAATTTATAAAAAAAAATGAATAATGAGAATGATGTTGTACACATTTTTTTTTAGCACGAATGTATTAGCAAATTATAACTAAATATTATCTAAAAATACATCAATAGTGTACCTTGTTAACACACTTTTTTTAGTACTAGAGTGTTAACAAGTTATAACAAGAGATTCTCTTAAAATATATCAATGGTGTAGAATACATTCATAATAAATAATAAGAATTTCTTATCAAATATATATATATATATATATATATATAGAGAGAGAGAGAGAGAGAGAGAGAGAGAAGGGGGGGGGGGGGGGGGGGGAGGAGGGAGGGAGGAGTCAATTTACTCAATGAGTAACTTTTAAAAAGTTACTCCTCATCGGAATCATTGATTTTTTTGAAATGTAATAGTTAAAATTAACTAGTTATTATAATCATTAGATTTAAAAAAAAACAATAAAAAAGGAATGGTGAAAATGAGGAGAAACTATAAAAAAGTTACTTTTGAAGTAAGTTGATAGGTTGTCAAGCATAACAAGCTGTTTTTTTGGTTTAATGCTTGAAAGGTTGTGGATCATTTGGCCAAGTAGGTAAATTGAACATAACAAACAAATATACCTTTTAAGCTCTGCCCTTAGGAATTATGGATTATCTTGCTATGTAGGTTGATCGAGCATAATAAGCACTCACACTTCTCAGGTTTTGTGCTTGAAGGTTGTGGAACTCTTCATCAGGTAGATCGATCAAACATACTAAGCATTCATGTATTTCATGATCTATGCTTAAGGTGTTATGTTTGGCTAAGTAGGTTAATCGGGCATAGTGAGAGGTTCATTATGCAACAAGTCCAGTCAAGATTTGTTCACGAGAAAGCTTTTCAAGTAGTTTGGTGTTTTTGTCTTGAAAATCCAAAATTCTTTGTTGAACATGATTTGAAGTGTTTTCAAACACACTTTTATTGGTTTTTAAAGTTAAACAACTTAATACAATTAGAGTAAATGAGGTGTAATAGATTTCTTATAAAAGTTACTTATATAAGTAACTACAACAAGATTATTTAATCATTAAAAAAATTCAATTAAAAAGAGAGTTTTTATGAGTGAAGAGAAAATGAGACTCACTATAAATAAGTTAACAACTCAATTTGAATACAATGATATGAAAATTAAATAGTTTCTAATCATATATAACAATAAGAAAACTACTAAAAAAGATTAAAAATCGAAGTTAAAAATCTATTTGTTACAACTTATTTTTCAAAAGAATAGCTTATTTTAAAAATAATGTTTTTTTTAAGCTTTTCAGGTGTTTATCTCAATTTCTCAAAATAATCAGAAGTTGAGAGAAAAAATCTAAAATCTAATTAAAACAAGAAGTTGGTTCAAATAGCTTGTCATAAAGTGATCAGCTTCTTTTAAAAGAAATAATATTTTCTATAACAAACATAAATTAGATTAAGTTTTGTTTTTAAATCTCTAAAGAATGATAACTAAATTCTTTTACACCAAATTCACTTTATCTTTAATCTTAAACAATTTGATACTGTAAAAAAAAATCTTAAACAGTCTAAAGCTAATTTTTTTCATTGGAGATAATATCACAGTTTTAATATCTTTAATCTATATCCATATAAGATTCACACACTTTTTTACTTTCAACAATTAAATTCCCATAATTAGATTAGATAAAGTGTTAAATTGTTTTTTTAAAATAATTGTTTTTTGATAAAATAAACAATTTTATGTTTTTATGATATATTTGTCTAAACTGTTTTTATATAAAATAAATAATTTTTTACTTATTTTAAAAAACAAAAACATCTACTTCTTAAAGAAATATTTAAAAAAAATACTTATTTTAAAATTAATTCTTCTAAATTTAAACAACCTCACCCAAAATCATAAAACTACAACAATCTAATTTGCCAAAAGCCTACCAAGTCAACCCACACAGTCTTACCTGTCACTACGCTATTGGATCATGCTTGAGCCAGGCATTCCCCTTCCACATGCATCTAAATTTGGTCCTCTAAATCCGAATTTACACCATATATATATATATATATATATATATATATATATATATATATATATATATATATATATATATATATATATTGATATATTGATAAATAATGAAGAATATGCATGTTTTTATATTTAATTAATTTTTTTATGTATGTTTAGGAAAAAAAATTCACCCCTTCTCTGGCTATTGCCTCCACACACGCAACTAAAATAAAAATACCCTCTCTCTCTCCAAATCAAAACCCATCACAAATTCACAACAGCATACAAATCCCAAATCCTCCGTTCTCTTCTCATATAAAAGAACCCTTCTTTCGAATCCTTCCCGCTCTCTCCACTCTTTCCCCTCTCCGATTCAATTCCCAAGCAGATCCCTCTCTCCGAGGTCTGATCTTCACACCCCAAACACCCAATTCGTGTTTTTCTTAAACCATATTTAAAACAAAAGAGGGTTTCGTTTAATTGGGTGAAACTGTTTTTTTTTTTTTTTTTAACTTTCGAGATCTGGGTTCTTTTTTAATTTATTTATTTGGATAATAAAGGTTTTATCTTTTTGTGTTTTTGAGTTGAAAAAAAGAGAAGCGAAGTTGATTTTTGGGTTAGTAAAAAAAAAAATAGAGTTTGATGGCTGACCAAGGATTGGAAGGGAGCCAACAGGTGGATCTACAGAAGCATCCTTCTGGGATCGTGCTTACCCTTCAGCGAGTATCTGTGTTTTGATGAACAAATTTTCACTTTCTCTTTTGTTTGGTTTCAATTGCGAGCTTCAGTTGGTTGAATCTTAAGTTGTGGGGTTACCCCCTTTTGTTAGAAATAAGTCAATACCCATGTTTGTAGTTGTAGAGCCTACCCACTGATCACGCTGTTGCAAGTTCTCAATTGTGTTGGGATTTTACACTCTTTATTTAAGTTTTGTCACTTTTGTCTATTTGGCACTTAAACATGCTTGTTGAGTGCTATTGATTATTGAGTACTTTACTCTTTTATTTTTTGCTGAATACCTTCAAGTTTCAATCATGACTGTAAAATTGTGTGTGCATTACATATTCGTGAAAATTTTAGATTGGATCCACTTTTTAGGGTTAGTGATCGCACTGTGTCCTGCTATGCCTCTGTAGTAATTGGGTTTTAACTTTTAAGAGGTGGCTGTTTATGTTGTGATCTACCTTCTGGCATTTGCTACTGTTGATTGATAACATTTGCTTCTATCACTATGTTGGAATGTATAATAATTTTCCCTCTATTCACATTGGAATATTAAGGATTTTGCTTCAATTTTCATCAATTTAGACTGTAAGTTGGACCTCAAAACAATTGTACTTCAAGCTCGTAATGCAGAGTACAATCCCAAGGCAAGTTTCATTTGCTTGTAGTGAATTTCACTCAAATATGCTATCTTCACAATGGTGCATGTATACAATAAAGGTTAACTGGTTTGTTGTGCTGTCACGTATCCTGCTTTCTAATTTTTTTTTTGTTCCTATGACCTGAGAAGTGTGGTTAAATCTAAGACTACTATTTTATATTAATATTCCACATTATCTTCTACTTGTTACTATGGTTCTGTTATTATCATTAATTTGCAGATGTATTATTTATGCTAGTTCTAATGGTTGGTGGTATACTGTTTGTTTGCAGCGTTTTGCTGCTGTCATTATGAGGATAAGAGATCCCAAAACAACAGCACTTATTTTTGCTTCTGGCAAGATGGTATGCTCCTTTGCTGCACTGCTATGGCTATCTTTTAGATGATAGTAGTGCATTTTGTTATTTTTAATGCTGTCCTCAAATTTGTAGTTGTGTGATTCTCTTGTTGAATTCTGTTTGGTATCTCTTCTCTTCTATTTTAATTAACTATGTTTATCAAATCAATTGACAAACTGGTGTTAATTAGAAACTCTATAAAAGTCAGGCTTGTCTTTACCTTTAGTATATCATTGTAGGTGCTAGTAATGAGGTTGCCAACATAGTTGTCACTTGTCAGAATTCCATGAATCATTTGATTCTATATAGCTGATGAGAGACAAATCATGGAGCAACCTCAATTGCCCAATCAGTAATTTATGTAAAATTAAAATAAGGAAGATATTCTCTTTCTAAACATATTTTTACAGTTTTATTTAGTGGAAAACTATATATTTTCTCTTGTTTTAATAATTGAGCATGAACCTTGCAATTTATAATATCTTTCCCATTCATGAATTAGATTCTGGTCTATGATTCACAGTTTGCCAACCATGGTTGCAAAAGTAGAAATTTGTCTTTTCTGCTTTCTGTTATGGCCCTAATTTTTCTATTACAAAACCAAATTAATACGGTACCCTTCTTGTAAAGTGCTTCTCTTATGAACTTTAAATTTAATTTTTTATGACTATTGACTAGGTTTGTACTGGAGCTAAGAGTGAACAACAGTCTAAATTGGCAGCAAGGAAGGTATGATACTGTTCTTTGTTTTTGTCATTTATTTCTCCATCATCCTGTTCTTATTAATGTTTTTTTTCTCAAATGGAGGCTCTGGTGAACCAAACCATTTGTGGTAGCTTGGTTTTGAAACTATTATTCCTGTTTTTGGAGTAGAGCTCTTAAATCATTTGGCTGGATGGTTTTAACTCTTTACATGTGTTTAATATCCATCCTCAAATTATTTTCTTCAGTTAGTGTTGTGCAGCTCATTCTGAAAAATTTACATTATTTTTTAAAATTTTCTATTTTCCCCCTTTCGGTATGCTTGTATTATCCAAAAGCTTGGCTTCCCAGCCAAATTTAAGGTACTGCATTCTGCTCTTTCTCAATCTTTGCTGGAACTGTTTAATCCATGTTTGCTGTTCTTTTCTCACTGTAACTATGTAGTGTTTGATTACTAATTGGTTCCTTGGGTATTATGCTTTAGGATTTCAAAATTCAGATCATTGTCGGCTCTTGTGATGTCAAGTTCCCCATATGCTGGAGGGTCTTGCATATTCCCATGGTGCTTTCTCAAGTGTAAGTTTTTATTTTTTATTTTTTGGGAAAATAATTCATAGGATTGGATTGGTCCCTGGTGACTTTTATATCAAAATATTTTTTGTTTTCACAATCGATGTTTGGCTATCTTGATGTTTAGTGGTCACTTATAATTTTAAGGGTGTTTTTTTAGAATTATATAACTTGATATGAAGTAACCTACAGAAAAAATGTATTGTTTAAAGCAGTATGCTGCAAAGTATGGAAAACATTGACTGGTACTGAATTGCAGATGAAAACTGAAACTAATTTCCATGGCAGCCAAAAATCAACAAGGCTGTTTTAATGCATTGCCCAATGTTGTAGATACTTCTAGATGGAAGGGCTTTTAGAGTTTTAAAAATTTAAGTGGAGTGAAATGGTTAAACTTACTAATAGTATTATAATCATGATGCTTGTGTGATGAAGTATAAATTATCAAAGGGCCATCTTCTATTATGTATATGCTTGTGAAATGGTTAAACTTACTAATAGTATTATAATCATGATGCTTGTGTGATGAAGAAAGTATAAATTATCAAAGGGCCATCTTCTATTATGTATGTGCTTGTGCTTTGTCTATAAATTCTAGAAGTAGAGGAAAATGATGGATTCACTGAGTCTTGCTTATTTGTGGTGGCAGTATGATACAGAGCTGTTTCCAGGGCTAATCTACCGTATGAAGCAACCTAAAATGGTCTTTGCTTATATTTGTCTCTGGAAAAATTGTCCTAACAGGAGCCAAGGTAATATTTTTGCTTATAATCCCCCCCCCCCCTTTGGTTCACTGGATTTTTTTTTCTGTTTTTATTTCCATTTTTTAGGGGACAGATGAGACTTGCACTGTCTTTGAAAACATATATCCCGTGCTTACTGAGTTCAGGAAAAACCAACAATGGTATGAATTTGTCTTTACATATTTAACTTTTTCAGTACGTACAGATGTAATTTCAACGATTTTGTATAACCATCATAATTATAAAAGCATTACATTTAGATCCCGGATGTTCACAATGCAGATGCAGATACTTTTCTCTGTTGTATTTTTTGTACAAGTGTTGATGTTACATGTATTCATAAAATCGAACTTTTTCATGTGATTACCACTGTTTCTGGGTATCAAACTCTAATTCAATATTTGATATGGTTATGATGACAGATTGTTGTCAAGAAAGAGCAGGAGCATTGGTCTGGCAGAGAAGTTCGTGGAACTGTAAATATTAAGACAAAGGATACAATCTAGATTTGATATAGATTAAAGACAGCCGTTTGTGTTGCCTTGTCTTTGTTTTTTGATTGGTCTTGATTTAGTAAAGTGGCAGGCATTGTTCTTGTTCTATTGAATTGACATTTAAAAAAAAAAAAGAAAAAAAGAGGATTTTGAGGAGTCAGAAATGAGAAAAAAAAAAAGTGCTAACTGGAAAAGTAGCACATTGAGTCCTGACAGTAGTTTGAAAATGTTTTGATAACTGCTAATTGACCGTAGTGTGATCTGATTACTGAGTAGTTTTGAATATTGATAAACTAATAGAAAACTTGAGCCTGCTGAATTTGTAATCGTTTTTAGAATTTGGTTTCAATTGATAGATGGGACTACTTATTTAGTATTTTGGACCTGGACTTGGTTCTAAATGAGATGTAGACTTCAGAGAATAAAGGGAATTTAAAGTTGTTGATTAGAAAATCAATGGTTAAGAACTATAATAAAATTAAATTATATAACAAAATCATTGATTTACTTTTTAATCTTTAAGTGCATTCACTTCAGACTTAAAAGAGTTATATCTGATTGAACCTATCGTAGTACACACTATATATTTTATTTGATATGTGGGAATCGAATAGGAGATTTGTATTAACTTATATATTTTATTTAAGTTAGTTTTCTTTGACATAATATATTTTATATAAAATGTGTAGAATACTGTTAATTTTTCTTATTGTGATTTAATTGCCTTTAAATGTTAAAAATCATAATGATGAAGCTTTACAGCGCTTAAAATTCCCCTAGACTGTTATGAAAAGTTTACTAGTTAGCATATATATAACAGAATTTGTTTATAGTAACAAAAAGGCAGACACCTTTTGCTTTTAAAAAAAAAAAAGGCATGCACCTTATTCATCACCAAGGAAAAATGATGGAGGCGTAATAGTTTGTCTATATAACTGCTTTTGGCTTTGATAATTGAATAATATTTAAGAGAGAAATAGAATTTTGGGAAACGAGACAGCAAACCGACCTTAGCTCAGTTGGTAGAGCGGAGGACTGTAGTTGTTTAAACAGACATCCTTAGGTCGCTGGTTCGAATCCGGCAGGTCGGACTTTTTTATTCAATTTTTATTTTTAGTAATTAACGAAATAAATAGGAATCAGAGGGTTTTGCTTATTTGTATTTCTCAAAATGGTTACGAAACGAATCTGAGAAATCTTAAATCGTTATTGTCTTTACAAGCTGTACCAATTTACATAAATGTTATAAAATTAAACAAAAACGTAAGAATCGTAAAAATTAAATTACTTTAATGTAAAAACCATGCATGCATGCAATAGTGGTGTTTATAAATTAACTTACTTTAATGTAAAAATCGTAAAAATTAAGAGCTCATTTAAGTGACCATAAATTGCAAATTTTCTTCACTCGTTGTAAAAAAGAATACTCATCTTTTACGATTTAAGTTCACTCACTTTTATTTTTCATTTTAGGTTATTAAGACCCACAAAATAAAATAAAATAAAAACTCATTAAAGTAACCATACATTATAAATGTTCTCACCACAAAATAAAGACACTATACACAAAAATAGTCCTTGTTAATGGGACCCTAGAATCACTTGTCACAGCATTATGTCAATTATCATCATTCTATTTATATATTATATGCATTGTAAAAAGTTAAGAAAATAATAACCTTGTATGTCTAGGCAATCCTCCTACTAGTCTTTTATGGAAAGCAACGAATGTGTTTTATATTTCCAAAATATTAAAATGATTAAATGCATTTACTTTTTGTTCAATATATATATATATATATATATATATATATATATATATATATATATATATATATATATATATATATATATATATATAATTTAAATATTAAAAAAAATCAAATTTACACATTTTTAATTCACATTGCAAGTTCATAATTCATCTTTCAAATGCTCACCTTCGCTTAATTTGTTTACATGTCTGCAATTGCCTAGTTCAATTTATCATTCATAGTGCTCTATTCATTTGCCATAAATAAAATCATTACATTAATAGGTGAGTGAAACCACCTGTGGGATGCAAATCTTACGAATACTAATCTAAATTGGATTCAATTAGTTTGCTCTTGTTCGAAGATAAACATCAGTGTAAATTTTAATAAAATGGTCCCGTAGCTCAGTTGGTTAGAGCGTTGGTCTTATGAGCCGAAGGTCGCGGGTTCGAGCCCCGCCGGGACCATAATTTATTTGTTTTTACCTCAATTTCTAATTATTCTGCGTGCCCTTCAGGAGTTGAAAATTGTAGTACTTACCCTCGAATTTCACTTGTAACTGACGGGCTGCATAATGCATATTGAATTAATTTGCTGCATCGTTAAAAAGTCTTAAAAATAGAAGAACCGCTTTAAATTAATAATGGTATGTATTTAAGTTTGGACTCACAATGGTGAAGCTGCCTTACCTTAGAAAACTCTTGCCATATCTTTTTTTCACTTGTCGGTAGTATTTAAAGATTTGGTTTTTAAATTGAGCCAAACTCTTGGATGAGAAATTTTTTTTTGCAGGTTTTGTCATGACACTTTGGACTTTATGGAGAAGAAGAAATTCTAAGCTATGGTATCCAATGAAAGAGCAAGAAGATCTTGGAGTTATTAATAGAGCAAATCATGTTCTTGAGGAGATGGAATTTGGGTCGTGCTCTTGAATCTTGATCGGAGCTTTTGATTTATCTGCTAGTAGTATCCCGTCAGGTTCATGGTCTAAGCCACCTGTTAAAGTTTTTAAATATAACTCTGATGCTGCCTTTTTTCTTCTGCAGATAAGAAAATCATGTTTTGGTTGCTTCCTAACGAATGATTCCGGTTCGTTTATCTTATAAAAAATTCGTCTGTGGTTGATACATGTTGGTTTTCAAGCTGTGATATTTTTGAGACAAGACAGATTGCAAACTTATAGTTGATTGCATAAAGGAGATGCAAAATGTGTCATGATATATGAATTTTGCTACATCATACTGGGGACATCCTTACAACTAATTCAGGTTTTAAACTTCATCATGTCAAGAGAAAACCACCTAAGTTAGCTAGAGCATCTATAGCTCATGCTTTCTCTAATATATTCCTGGTTGTATTTATCATACTGTTGAAATGGAAATGATTTGATATTCTTTGCAAGATACATTAAATTAAAAAGTTAGAATAATTCTATATGAATTGATGTCTCTCAGCAAACCCTATTATCCCTTGGCAACAAAACGGTAAACAACAACACCAACCCTAGACCCATCACAAGGCGTGTCAGTGTGCAAAACGTCGACGTTGAAGTGCTTCCTCGCCTTCTTAAAAAACGCAGACTCCTTCTTCCACCTCCTCATGTGAGCCATCACAAACACCATCTTCCCATTCCTTTCACTTAGCATCATTAAACGCAGCGTTTCGAGCAGTGGCTCGTACAGGTGATCGTGATACACCACATCCGACGCCAGAACGAGATCAAACTCCCGCCCAATCGCTTCCACGTCAGCAGCGTGGCCCCAACGGAGCGGCGCGACGGTTATTACCCCTCCGGTGGGCCCCACAACCGCGGCGTTGGCGTCCGCATTGAATCGGAGATTGGGAACCACGTGAGGAAGGTCCGTGAGAGTCACGTGGGCGCCGAGGGTGGCGGCGGCGGCGATTCCGACGAGGCCGGTGCCGGAGCCGAGCTCGATGATGCGGCGGCGGCCGTGGAGCGCGGCTGAGAGGGGGCTGGCGGAGGGAGGGTTTTCGCGGTGGAGGTCGAGGAGGGAGACGAGGGAGGTGGCGGCGGGCCAGAGCTGGAAGGAGAGGCCCTCGGAAGGGAGCTGGCGAATGGCGACCGTTGATTGGATCGAACGGAGGGGGTGGTGCTGGAGCAGGTGGTGGTTCGGTGCAGCCGCGGGGAGGGTAGCGGAGACGCTTGGTTTGTCTTCTTCGTGGATTAGGAGCATTGTGAAGGGGTTAATTATCTCGTCTTCTTCGTCTTCTTGAGTGGCCATTTTTCTTCTTCTTTGACCCTGAGAATGCGCCGTCGCGGGCGCCACGTTAGGTCTTGTTTGCCTCCGGATTTATATTCCCAGTCTTGTGCTGTCATTTACTTTTCTGTCCCTGTCTTTATTTATTTTAATAAAAAAATACGATATTAATTTAAGAATTAGTAGCTCATAAAATAATTAATGAATATTTGCTTATAAACTCAAAAATACAAATTATGTGTTTTAATAAAAAATATTTATTGTATTACTATTTTTAAAAATTAATTTATATATATATACATTAGTATAAATTAGATTTATGCAATTATTCGATAAAAAATTGCATTCTTATCCTATCATACTAAAGAATTTGATAACATAGTAAAATAACTAAATTTTAAGCCTCTCAAGTTTCTTGCAACAGAAAAAAAGTCTCTCAATTTTTAAGTTTTATAAAGAGAGTTATTAAAAAAAAAGATTTTAAAACATAGAAATTAATATCAATTTAAAAAAATGATAAAATTAAAACACATTTTACCTCATTTTTTGAAGAAATAAAAAATGTCACTATCACACTTATTACCACTCTCTATTATAAGTTTTTTTTTAAGAAACTTTTTATAATTAAAAATTATCAAATATTATAAAAACTTATTAAATATGTTTTGTATGTTTTTAGTAATGGATATCGGATGATAAATTGATAAAAAAATTATAAATTTAATACTTAAATGTGAAAAAATACTGACAATTTTTTTTCATTGACTAGTGTGCGGTACTTCTCACATTCAATAATTAAATTTAAATATTTTTATCATAAATTGATTGGTTTTTCATACTTTTAGGACGAAATGGACTATTTGTTCGTAATTTTAATAAGCTGGCTTTTTCGTTGAAACGGTGCGTTTTAAGTATTTCGTTCTTCACACTCTGCAGTTAGCCCCCGGAGGAAAACACTGTCCATCCCATCGGCGATCGATTTGATCGGAGACTCAACTGGTGTGGCCAATTCAATTTCAGGCTCGTTTTCTATTTCACTGTATCGTTCTCTTTCTTCTCCAAATCTCGTTTCGTGTAATTGATCGTATTTATCTTGCAATTGCTTCAATTTCATAAGTCAACGATGCAAGTTTGTGAAGTACGAAGTTGAATTTGAGTTATGATAAGGAAAAGGAACTCCATTATTCATTTATTTATCGGCTTTATTGGTTCCAGAAAGAAGCAAGATGATAAAAGCAGTGCTGGTGTTGAACACGCAGGGGAAGCCTCGTCTCGCCAAATTCTACGAATTTCAGGTCCCTTGCCGTCCACATTTCCATTTATCGTTCTATTGACGCAATTTTCACACAGTTTTTTTTTTTTGTGGTGGTGTGGTAGATCAGTCTGTGGAGAAGCAGCATGATGCTATTCGCAATGTGTTTTCAGGTTTATCTCACTCTCATTGATTTTTTTTTTTCTTTCAATTTTGCTTTCTTTTTTTCTCAGTATTGTGTCTTTTGCAGTCTTATGCAGTAGACCTGAACATGTCAGCAATTTTGTGGATGCCGAGTCCTTCTTTGGCCCGGTATTTCGTCCTTCCGTTTTTCTACTTCCTGTAATTTTGTTATGTTGAAGTCATGATTTGTTTATCCTAATTATCATTAGTTATATGTTGAAATTAAAAAAATAAATTGAGATTAGGGCTTTTTCTTTGCATTTTTTGTCGGAATGGTATTACTTAAAAAAGATTGTGGTAAGTATGAATTTGTATTGGCATACGGTGGTGGCAAGTGCTGGAGCTAGAACTGAATTACTATAAAGTTTGAAGGACTGCCTTGATCATAATTGTGAGTGTGCTTTTAGTTTAGAACTGAAGACTCTCTGTTAATTTCATATTTCAAGTAAGCTAGTGTAAAGTGTTTTTAACTTGATAGCCAACTTGTGTTGTAGTGTGCTCTTTTGAGCAATTCTTTGGCTTGTTCGTTGTAATACTGTTATCTCATCTTTTCTTATCCGAGGAAAGTAAGTGTGAATTCATTTGTTGTATTCTCCTGCAGGACTCCCGCCTGGTCTACAAGCACTTTGCAACTTTATATTTTGTGTTCATATTTGATAGTTCTGAAAACGAGCTTGCTATGCTTGACTTGATACAAGGTAGATTATGGTATTATGTAACTATTTACTGCATTGTTTAAATGTCAAAATCAATAATGTTGCATAGTCATGGCAACTTATTGGTGTGCTTGGGTATCAGTTAGTTTGTCTTGAGTGTCTCAAGAAGCTATGAACTTTTGGTAGCAAACTGGATGTAAAAATGTTTTGATTTTTTTTTTTTTTTATATTATCAAGAATGGGGAAATTTGAACAGCACGAAATGACAGATTTTTTAACGACTGGATAGAAATTTGGTGTGCCTCCAGATGCAAGGTAAAACTGCCTAGTGCCTAAAATAGACCCACACAGAGGTTTGACCCTTCATTGGACCCACTCACAGCATGAGCTTTATACCAATAGGCTTCCCTTTTTGTGGTTGACACCCCCTATCTTGAGTCAAATCTGTGTTCACAGAATAATGTATAACTTTTGAAAAGCACAAAAAGGTGAAAATCTGCTATGCACCATCTAATAACCTGCAAGTTTACGAGGTTGAGAACTGTCTACAGCATTCTGATGAAAAATGTGAATGGTAGGTATTAACCAATTTTTTTAGCATTAATCAAACTGACAAAGAGCATGACAGGTGTACTTTTTTTATCTGATTAAAAGATAGTAATACATTTAGTGTCGGTTCCCTTTAATGATTTCATTCAATCCATGAATGTAGCCAACCTTGCATTATGGGATATGATTTAGTTGTTGTCTTACACCATAAGCAAGTGAAAGAATATTCCTCTGCAAATGCATTTACATTCTAGATTTTTGAAGGGAAAGAAAAGAAATTTTATCCAAGTTCTAGGAAAAAGCTATGGAACCTAATTACAAATTGGTACAAACAACTCTTTTCAAGAAATCTTAATTTGAATTCTTATTTGAGCTTTATGTTTTTGAGGTCATTTTGCTTTTTTCACATTCTGGACTCTTTTCCTCAGAGAATTGGATTGGAGGAAATAGTGTTAAGCTTTAACAGTATATTCAACCTTCAAATTAGTCATTTTCTTTAGCCATTTCAATTTTATTGCTTATTATGCCAAGGATCCTAGTGGAATAATTATTTGCATTATCACTATGTATTATCCATTACATTCTGCATGGCTATTGTGCAAATGTGCTAACAGTTGTTTATTACTGCCTCTTACATTGTTGTTAATTTTGTGGTTTGATTTGCTTACTTTGTCCCTTTCTGCCTTCAGTGCTTGTGGAAACATTGGACAAATGCTTCAGAAATGTATGTGAGCTTGATATCGTGTTCAACTATAGTAAGGTTGTATGCTTTGTGCCCCCCGATTATGAATCTTATATTTATTTCAAGTTGACTCCATTATAATGTACCTCTGTAGCAAGAAATGAATTTGAAACTGTGTTATGATTTAGGGAAACATTTTATGCTGCCTATATAATTGCTGGAGTTTGCTGCAGTCTGAATTTTATATTTTCTCTAATTCTGGGCTGTTCTTGGAATGCCCTTCAATTTTGGGAAACCATTTCACTCTTTTGCTTAGTAGCTGTCAATAGTTCAACCCAAGCAAATTTGCATCTTAAATTTCCACAAATTCGATCCTAAAAATTTAGTTCATCTGCAGATGCATACTATACTAGATGAGATCATTCTCGGAGGCCAGGTGTTGGAGACAAGTTCAAACGAGGTTATGAAGGCTATTGAAGAAATATCAAGGTGTTCTCTCTTTCCCATCTGGTTTTAACATGGTCTTTCTTTTTTTACATTTTAGTCAATTAGTGTGATAGAACCGGTTCAGTATCTAAAGCAAAGAACGAACTTTTATTGATGAACCATAAATCCCAATTGTTTAGCTAATGTGGTGGCAGCCTTCGGCTAGGATTATAAGATGTAAAGTGAATGATTTCCCTGGATATTCAAGAGACTAGAACTCTCCCAACTGCTCTACTTGGACCAATCTCCAACAAATGTTGGAATCATCTTCAAGATTTGATATCCATTGTTCCAAGATTGGAGCTCAGATACCAATTAGTAGGACTACTTCAGAATCTATAAAATGAAAAAATGATTTTTTATTGATGAACACTAAATCCCAATTATTATGTCAATGTGGCAGTAACCGTAGGCTAGGCTTAGAAGATATAAAATGAATGTGGCAGTAACCTTAGGCTATGCTAATGAATGATTGTCTCTAAACTAACAAATGTCATTTGGTCCTTCTTGTAAAATTGTTGTATTCAATCCCTAAAAATCTAAAATTAGTATATAGCGGCTAAATACCATCAGAAAATGACAATGTGGCAATTTTAAAAATCTTAAGGGTATGTTTGGTTTATATTTTTATTTTCTGTTTTCATTTTCTGAAAATTATTTTCATTTTCAAAAAATTAGAATTCTGAAAACATGTTTAGTTTGACTTCTTGTTTTCTGCTTTCAAGAAATAAAAACACTGAAAATACGTTTTCAAAAGAAAATGTATTTTTAGATTTGCTTAAAATTACATTCCTTGTCACCGTGTTTTCATTTTATCCAAAATGAGATTCTTGGTTGCAACTGAAAACGAGATTTTATTGTTTTCAGTTTTTGGTTCGTTTGGGAAAATATTTTCACAAAAAATGAAAACAGAAATCTAACCAAACATATTTCCATCACCATTTTCTATCTCCAGTGAAAATGAAAACAGAAAACAACCAAACCAAATACCCCCTAAAAGAGACTACCAAAAAATTACAAGATCAAAGACCCAATTACAAAATTTTAGTTTAGGAACCTAATTAAAAATTCAAATAGTTTAAAAACCTAATAATTAATTTAGTTTTTTTTTATAAAAAGCTTATTTGTATTTTAAACAGATGAATTATTTTTTTTTACATAATGTCCATTTTAATTTGACATTTGTGAGAAATAGTTATATGTATTTTTGTGTGTGCATACCCCTATATCTGAACGTGGTTTATACGTGAAAGCAGGCTCGAATCAGCATCCAAAGCAATCAATCTTGTTCCAAAATCAGTTTCTGGTTGGAGGTCGCAGTAATATAATTTCAATTGAAGTTCCGGAAGGATCTGCGTCTACGCATCCTAGGGTTCAGACAGGTGAAGAACTATCTATATTCAGGGAAGTCCATAAGATGTCTTTGTCCAAAACCCTAGTGTAAGTGCTCCTAATTGAAACAACGATTGACACCCTGAATTACAGTTTTGAGTTGACCATGGTTTCTACTGGTGAGTTTGTATTTGTGATCGATTCCCTACCTTGTTGATAAAAAAAATGTTGTGTACAACTTTACTGAGCACTCATTGTTCCCAGCTGATCCCAATTTCAGTTAATCTGTTTGATTCAATTTACTTGAAATGTTGTCCTCGTATAAATACTTTCCTACACTACACATTATAATTCATGATCAACCGTGGATGTCCTGTGTCGACCAGTAAGTACTGGAATCAATGCATTGAACAGCTGTTAAATTATAAAAAAGGATTACAAGTTCTAGTTTTCTGAAATCCACATTACAGCTTCTGTATCTTTGTTATGAAGCTCATCCAATTTGATGAATCATTGTCACGATTCTTCATTCTTCTATCTTACGCATTGCAAATTTACATTAGTTACTGCATAAAATTCCAATGAAAGAGCCATCTTTCCAAGCCAGTTTGCAAGCAGTAATAATTTGGGCGAGAATCATAACTCAGTATATCACCACTTAAGTTCTTTCTCCAACCTCTTGAAGAACTAAACGAGCAGCATTACGTCCAGGTGCTCCCATAACACCACCACCAGGATGTGCCCCACTTCCGCATAAGTATAACCCTTTAAGCGGAGTCTTGTAGTTTGACCTACGTTCCAAAACATTCACGTAATTATCAGTAACGGGAACAGCATGGTTATGATCAGTTATATGTCAAAAAATAAACCAAGATTATATTTCAAGCCAGTTCAATTTAGCTTACCATCCCTTTGCAGGTCGCATGAGGAAAAGGGAATCCAACCCCATAGCACCATGGAATATATTCCCTCCTGCCCAAAAGAACAGTTCAAAATGTTAATGGTCACAATGTAAATGTGCTTTCTAGTAGAACATTGAGTGATTGGGAAGTTTGGTTTCATTTATGATTTCTCTAAGGTACCACTCTTAGAAAAAGCTATTTTACTTGCACTTGATTTAAAAAGATATCAACTGCACATGTTTTTGTTTGGGTGAATATGGCAAAGTTACCCGTCAAACCGATTTCCCTTTCAAGATCTGGTGGAGTCAGCATATCATAACCAATGACTGATGTGCTGAAGCCAGGAGCATATTCATCAATCAATGTGAAACATTTTTGTGCAAACGATTCCTGAATAGGAGGATAGATAAGATATAATGAAGCACCTTCAATATAAAATAATCAACGAGTAATTTTAGCATTAAGTGGCTGCCAGCACACACAAGTGCATGACCATGGTGGAACAAAACAAATCCAACCACTGCAATGCATAACAGAACATAAGAAAAAATGCAACTAGAACAACCAAAACAAACTAACTCTGTAGTCATGATCTTGCCAGTCACCATCCAATGGTTTGTAGGGTGTATACTGCACAAACAGGTTGATCACATGCTTACCTGTGAAGAAAGCACATTTCATAAACTAGAGGTTATACGAAGGCATCAAATACAGATAAATTAAGATGAGTGCTGAAACAGAACTCCAATGTTCCAATTCTGGTCCAATAGTCAGAAATTCAAAGGAAAGCTAAAGGGAAAACAAAGTCACTTCAACAATGCCAAGAAATAATCATCATCATAAATGTGGCAAATGCATTAAAAGCAAAGTAATGAAACTAGCTCCAGTGACTGAACAACATATGAGGACATTCCTAAACGAAGTTTCAAGTACCAGGTGGAGAAATAGTTTTGTCCAGTATGGAGGGAATTGACATCTCAATAACCGGTCTTCTCGACGGTACTCCATTTACTGCATCTTGACATGCAGAGTGAATCTCCTCCATGCTAAATGGAAATAAACAGGGGCAAAGAAAACTGTCATGTTCCAAGAAAAAATAAGTTGCAAGTTGCAACAGTCCATATTGAATAATATTAAAGCAAATATAGATATCGATTAGACATGACATAAATCCACAAAAGATGAAATAAGATTCAAATTTAACATACCTTTCTGAACCTATATGAATTGTGGCGACATGCTGTGGGCCAGCATGAGGGTGTTCTAACTTGCAACAATGAAATTCGGGCAATTTATCAACTGCTACATTTATTTTTGTAGTAGCCTGTTTCAGTAGATATTTACCAAATAAAAGAATGGCAATTAATGAAGAAAATTTACGGAGACTTCCCCAAATTCTGTCCTTTGTTCCAAAAATTTCTGGATCAAGAAAAGAAAACCCCTATAACACCAATTCAAAATCCGTCCGTGCCAGGTCTACTTAACCGTTGCAGTCTATCAAATGTCAACAGCATAGAATGTAATCATATTTAACAAGAGGGAGAAAATTTTCTCACAGGTTCATTTTTATAACTATCCCAGCTTTGTTTTCTTTATTTTTCGGTCATAATCCCCCCCCAGTTTGTCATCTGACTTTTCTCCAGGAAATGTGTGATTTTTCCCATTCACGAATTCCAGGCATTCTTCATTAGCAATTAAATACTATCTACATAAGATTTCAATCTTACCTATTATTCTAGTTCAGTATAACACAGTAGAGATTGAGGGTATTTAAAAAAAAAAAACTGAGAAAGTAATTAACTTACAGAACTGTAGTCAGTGTGCTTAATGGCACGAACAAAATCATCAGGAAGGACATCGTTGGACACTAATTCCTGGTTCATATAAGCAGATGCTATAAATTAATATCAAGTGTAGGTGCCAAAGAAGTTAGAATTTGCAGCCAATTTTAGAATTTTACCATGAAAGTTTTATATGGAGTTGCATTAGACAAAACAATTGAAGAATGCACTTCAGTACCATCAGCCAAAGCCACCTATATGTAAGTCATATCTACAAAATTTAATTGCTAAGATCCACCTTTATAAATCCACTTGATTGAGCAAATTCACGAGTCACGAACAACACTAACCCCACAGACAGTGCTAGAGTTTTCAATCAACAACCGAGACACCTATAAGAATACAGAATATCACATCTGATTAGATAGAGCCTAGATGGAATAAAAAGAAAGAAAAAGGGAGGGATGCGGAGGTTAGAAATAAAAACATTTATTCTCCTATCCCTTTTTTTCTCAATGAAACGAAAAATATTTTTTATGATAACACAAGTTGATTTTCCATTTGGATCAGCAGAAATTTTAGTGAATAAGGTCCTTTCAAAAATCAGCATGAAGATTAAAACAAATAGAGACAAAGAATGCACTGGCTTCCATTAAGGAATTTGAACTTTGAAAACTTCATTGGAGTTAATGTTGAAAACTACATGATTAAGACCAGTGCACACCAGCAATCATGCCTTAGGATGTAAAAAATGTTTGAATTAATTCCAAGCTTGCCTTCATTAGAAAGATTTTGATCACAAAAAAGGAGGACACAAGCCTATCAGAATCTGCTTAGAATGTGACAATTGATGCGCTGCTGACTATGGAGGAAGTAATTTGAAAGTTAATAGAGATTCTTGATAAGATACCTCAGCATTGGTTACAACATGTGCTCCAGCTTCAATAGCAGCATTACCAATAGCCTTGGATATTGAGCCCATTCCACCTTCAACATATCTACATGGAATAAATAGCATGATATTCACACTCTTTGTATGAACAGTACAAAACTATAACAATATAATTAAGTAATTATTCAGAAATGTAACTTCAGAATATTATTGAGATAAAATTGGCAGTGACATCTTTCTTTTAACAAATTTATCTACTCAAGAATTCCATGGTATTTTGTCTCTACCATTTCCTTTTCCTCCCTCTAAACCTAAAACCTATATTTTCAAGTTTCAACAACTAGTTATGAGTGAGAGTCAAGGACACCTATTAAAATATTTGCAATATAAAATACAACAGTTCTCAAATACAGTGCAAAAGTTTTTAAGAAACAGACAAACAATGCCTTTCTAGAATAAAATTGTCAAAAAAATCTACAGTGCCCTTTTGTTTAGTCATGGTTGTCATTTGGGTGATATGAACCAAACAGTAGAAGTAAACTTAATTTCAAATCACTCTAGCTGTCTAGCAAAAGAAAAATATTTTTGACATAGAGAATTTATTCTGATTATGCACTAAAAAGATATCAAGCTACCAAGAGAAATACATACGACCAAATTCCACGTTCCCCGTCAGTTTCTCCCATCACATGATGTAGCAGCACATAGCCACTTCCTGGGGTGTGGACACTGGCCTGCATTAAGGATTTAGAAATACTATATATGCTGTAAAAGACGAAACATTGACTATGCTATTTTTTATCAGATAAAACTGAGTAAAATGGTTGTACTGTAATTGTTAGTCTCTGTATCTTAAAGAAGGATTAAGAACTTCATGTATATATCTTGAAAATGTTTTCTATTATGGTGCATTTTTTTGGGTTAAAATATAATGGTGCAGTTAAGATAACTGTCTTACTGTACTGCCTATCACAGCATCAGTTGCAAGGGTTGCCTTCAGAACATCTGCCTGCACAAATAATGTCAGACAAAATATTACCCCATTAAGAGAGAATATGTAGAAATTAAAAACTTATTTATAAGACTTATTAAACAATGTATTAGAATTGAGAGCTAATTGGGCTTAACTCAACCTTAAAATCTATCTCATACAGAGAGGTTGCCCTTGCCCAAGTCAACCCTCTTCACACTCAAGAGTAGACATCTAGAGTATGAAGTTTGCCAGATTGGACATTTACAAGTGGTTAAACATTAGAACTAAGATAGACTCTAATACCATACTATAGGACAAAGAATTTCCCAAGTCATTATAAGGGGTACTTTGCTCATATTGAGTTGACATGGGATCTTAACACAGTGAAACAAGGAAATAGATGTCATCATATTAGTAAATTGAGAAAGAATTGCTATGAGATAGAATATATAAAAAATAAATAAATAATAAAAGGAAGTTCAGAAAACTTCTGAGACATGAGATATGAACGCAAACAAAAGCTACAACATCAGAGCATTAAGATGTGTTCAGTTTTATGAGATACAGTCAGAGAGTTTGAACTTTGAAGTTGAAGAACTAAATGAAAAGCAATTAAAATTTAAAACCATAAGATTACCTCAAACCAGTTGTTCAAAACCTTAGAAGCTGGGGACAACAGAAGGTCCATAAAGTCCCTGCCAAATAAATAAACAGTTTCACAATTTCAAAGTAGTTGCTATCATGCACTCCTTACTGCTTTGCTATTCAAAGGAACGCCAATTCATTGCTCATAAAAACAAAATCCTATTGTATAAACAAACACACTTACACCATATCCTTTTGCCCCAAGGAAGACACCTGTCGCAGACAACTTGCCCAAAATACAGAATTCTGTAATTTATTCTTCAATTTTTCATTAATAGACGATTTATGGTGCACAGATTCAGGTGGCGGCGAATCCAGCACTAGATCCATGAACTTACAGAAACTCTCAAGCTGAGTCTGATATCTGAAAGATAAAAAAAAAAAAAAAAAAAAGTAAGAAGAAAATGAAATGAAAAGAGAGGTGAAAGGACAGACAATAATCTTGTCAAATCATGTACATTGAACATAAGGTGGTCAAATACACATCTTTGAAGAGGTCAATGAACAAATTGAACAAAGAATACCAACACATATTTAAGCAATTTGCTTAAGTAAATTTACTTTTTACTATACACAGAACATTTTAAACTTTTCTAATTATCTATTCAAAGCTTTTGGACCATTTAAAGCGTGATTTCTACTCAACGGCACTATTCTACTCTATATCAGGCATAACAACCCTAAATCTTATGGACTAAATTAGATACAATTTCTTACATGCTTTTGGTGCTATTTTAAATTCACAATTGAAATTTCAAATCGATAACCTATGTTGACTTGGATTACAAAAGTCAAACTTAAATTCTAATTGATATTTGGTGTTGTTTCAAAATCATAATTGAAGTTTCACCTTGATAACTTATGCTTACATTGCCTACCTCAAAGTCAAACTATAATTTTGATTGAAGAACAGTAACAAAAATACCTAAAAAAAATGCATCCAACTTTTTTCCAACTCTTATTTTCCATCTTTTTTCACAAAAGCAAGCACCGGTGTTATTCATTCAAGGATAAAATATGTTTTTAGTTTCTATATTTTTGTTGAGACTTGGTTTTAGTCCCCAAACTTCAACTTTGATTAGTTTTATGATAAACAGCAATTTTCGTCCCTCCTGACCATGGACAATGTCTCTGATGAGGGACGAAAACTACCGTTATTCTAAAGTTGAGAGACCAAATCGATCAAAGTTAAAGTACCGAAATTAATATGAATTTTTACGGAAAGTACATGCACTAAAATCATATTTTTAGCTTTCGTCTTATCATCGAACTTCAATCCAAAGACACATTAGATTGCCGCAAGAAAACACTGAGAGACCTTGGATAAGCCTGAGCATCTTTGAGTGAGAATTTGGAGATCTCAGAGTGATTGAGATCCTTATCGGGACCTAAGAGAAGGTAGCGTCCGTCGAGGCAGGGCGTAAACGACGACGGATTGCTTTTCAGAAGCTTCAAGCCGTGCTTCCCCAACTCCAGCTCCTTTATGACCGACGGTCTCAGCAGGCTCTGGAGGTAGCTGCACCTCGAAAACTTGAACCCCGGAACCAGCTCCTCCGTCACGGCGGCGCCGCCGATCACGTGGCGCCGCTCCAGTATCGCCACCGAGAGGCCTCCGCGCGCGAGGTATGCCGCCGCCGTCAGGCCGTTGTGGCCGCCGCCGATTACCAGCGCGTCCCATTTCTTGCCCTTCAGAGCGGCGGTGCTGCTACTGAAGCTTCTTCGCCACATTTTGTTAATTTGTGGAGTTTGTGGTGTCTTTGGTGTTAATAATGATGGTGCAATGCTTTTAATATTATTGTTCAGTGCTGCAGGACTGGGTTCATGGATTATGCTTTTTTAACAGAGTAATGTTTGAGACTAATTAGCAAATTACATTAATTCACTCTTAAAGGAGTTAATAAAATATACAGTAAATAATTATTTTTGTCAACCAAAATATGTAAGGTTAACAAATTCATCTCTAAAAAATGAAAAAGTAAAATTTAATTTTTAAAAGTGTTAAAAGTGAAATAAAATTATTCCACTGCCATTAAAAGTGAAACAAAAGTAAAGGGGTAGTATAAGAATAAATAAAAAGAGTGATATGGTGTATAATTAAAAAAATTAAAAACTTAATTAGTCATAAAATAATAAATTATACATTTTATCATTCAACTTTTATTATTTTGTAAAATTTTTCATTTAAATTTTTCATTTTTTTATTTTATCAATGCTGACTTGTTAACAAGAAAAAAGTAAAAAAATATTTTTTTATAAAATGACGTCATTTTGTTATATAAAATACGTAAATATTAAAAAAATTTGATTGAGCAAATATTAAAAAACTTAAATAATGAAATTTACAAAATAATAATAATGGAGTGATAAAATGTACAATTTAGTAAAAAAATAAACTGTGTTATAAGTATATTTTGCTCTAAGTAAATTTAATAAAGAAACCTGTTAAAATTAGTTTTATTTTTATGGATTCTATTATAGTATTTATTTTATTTTATACAACATAACAACACTTTTTTTTATCTAGTAGTATAATGTATAATTCTAAAACACTTTTTTTTATTTTTAATTTAACTCATTTTTGTTTTAAATTCAAATCATTGATCATTTTTATCCATCTTTTCCATCTTCTGATTACTCTTCTTGAGTAATTCACATTCTTTTGCTCGTCTTTTTTTAATAAGTGAACTCAATATAAACAATATCATATTATGTTTATCTCATGTGAATTGTTCCTTGGATTCCTATACCTAGACATACATTATCATGGTAGCTTCTATGTTTCCTTTTTGTTTGACGAGATTTTTCGCATTTGAGATTGTCAACTCACAACGCACCCTCTAACTAACAACATGTTGGGTTAAGTGTTGAATACTTTAATTGCATGTTTGGCATGGTTTGTTTTGTATATAGACAAAAACTATATATAAATGTAATTTAATTTTCATGTTTGACAAAACATTTTTGCATTACAAATGTGTGTTTAGTAGGAATGATAAAATAAGTTGAATCCGATAAATTCATCCGTTTAACCCATAAAAAATATTTGAATGTTTCTTTTTAGTTGATGCTAAACTTAATTTTGCATTGGTATAAAAATAGTGGCATTGAATTGTGTCAGCTAGGCCAACACTATTAGTATTGGTGTAAGCTTGACACTGGGCTTCAGATGCTATAAACGCGTTTGTTGTAGTGCCATCTGTAAATATGGTTAGAGATTAAGAATAAATGAATCCGGTTGTGTTATTAAAATAACATTATTTATGTTTGTCTCATAAGTCATTAAAAATAAATGAATATCAATTTTTACTTGTGACATTAATTATCAATTATGTCTCACAAGTACTTTTTTGGTATATAAGAAGAAAAAACTGATCTCACTAAGGAATTAATTAACCATTAAATTGTGTCAATTTCAAATATATATAAAAAAACTTTTCTTAGACTATCATTTATTAAAATTTGATATCAAACATAAACATAAGAAAAATCTTGTTACTGTTAAATAAAAAGGTATAATCTCATTAAATAAAATAAAATTAGTTAAGATTTATTTACATTTAAAATAAAAAATAAGATATTTTATTGTGTATATTCAAGAGTGAAGAGAATAATTAGTAGTGTCACAACTAGTTAAAAGTAAATGAATTTGTACATACAGTTATCAATCTATACTTATGATATTAATAATTAAATATGCCTCGTCATAAGTGATTAATATGTCATAATGTTGAAATATTCTATAGTAGTTAACTATGCCTTAAAAGTGGTTAACATGACAGATGGATATTGGGTGAACATTTTTCAGTGAGAAGATTATAACTTTTATTTTTCATTATTTCATAAATTAATATTTCAGTTTCTTTTATCAACATTAAATGTTATAAAATATTTGTAAAACTTGAAAATTTTAGTGTACCAGATCATATTTTAGCCAAAAGATTTTTTTCCCCTGAAATCCATTCAAATCTAATCCATGATGTGAAGCAATCGGACGGTCAAAGTAAGTTTATTTATCTTCAGTTCTTGTAGCCTCCTATTCTTTCGGAAGCAGCTCTGGACTCTTCTGCAGCTGCATAACTCATAAGAGCTTGAAAATCACGCGTTCGCGGAAATGGCTACAAAAAATCCACCCTTCAAGGTTTGGGGCATTTTCTCTTTAATACATTTCAAATCATGTATCTACCTACCCATAAACGGTGTAGAATTTATTTCACTTCAGCCATACCTTATAATTGTTGTTATTATTCATAAATAAATAACCGAATAAACTGTATGAACTCTATTTTCATATCTTGCAACTCCTTAATGGATGCTTTATTACATTCTTATAATAATTTCACATTGCAATGTCCTTCCATGTAATCGACGACTACCCTGTTTTGTTTTGTTTTGCCTTGTCTTTTTTTTTTTTTTTTTTTTTAGTAACTGAAAAAGATAAAGCAATTAATGCAATCTCTGAGTTTGTTATCTTTCAATAGATAATTCTGGGCTCTTCTTCGAAGGCTCGTAGAGAGATTCTTGCTGAGATGGGATATGAGTTCGCAATAATGGTATGCGTTAGTGTTATAATGCAATTGCTTCTGTTTTGTTACCATAATTTTGAAAGAGCTTGGCTTGGCCTGTAATTTAGACTGCAGACATTGATGAGAAAGGTATTAGGAGAGAAAAGCCAGAAGATTTGGTAATGGCATTAGCTGAGGCAAAGGTATGGATTCCTCGGTTTCCTATTATTATTTATTTTAATTATGTGGATACAAATCTTACAATCACTTCCTCTTGGGATGCTGTGGGATAACTGGTTAAGAAATTAAGAATTACACCCCAAGAATAGTTATGATTTGTGTTGGTTGTTCTTGACATGATTGACTCCATCAATCTTCTCAGAGTTCTTATTTGACTTTGTGAAATCCTTGGGGTACTGTTGTGTTGTCCCTTTTCCTTTTAAAAACAATTAAACTGGTTTCTTTTATTGATAAATTAGTCTTCATTGGAGTCTTTATCTCTATAGTAAATGTTTTGCATTTGACAGTTATAGGTATCCTATGCACGGTAATTCATTGTGCATTATCTCCATGATACTAAAAGATTTAAGAATGCTGGTATTTTGTGTAAACACTCAGGGTTTGCTTATTTGAGATGAAAAAATGAGAAGTTGAAAAGTAGGGTGAGGAGTGGAGATGGGGTGGGATGAAATGATTTTGATTTTCTCTAATAGTCTCTTCTTAGTGGGTGGAAAATCTATTTTAGCTCATTTCATGTTACACTGCAGTTTCTATCTTCCTAAACTTCTTCTGTCACAAGTTCGTTCTGAATTTTAATATATCCTTAAACAAGCTCACCGTTGAGCATGAGAGGCAGTTAACACAAGATCGTGTCTTTACTCTTTTGCTTGATTTGTAACAATATTTATTTCTGAAGAATACAAAACTTATTTAAGGTCTCTGCATCAGATTGTTGTGATTGAATATGCAGAATGATTTCAGGTTGTCACGGGCCTTTCCAGAAATTTCTCTAAAAGCTAAATAAATAAAATAGTAGAAAAACATATCATAAAGTTGAGAGGTTGTACCAACGAGCAATTTGAAATCCTCCTCATCTATTGATTATTTCAAGGTACATTTAGTGCTCTAACCTTGATATTCTTATTAGGCTGATGCTATTGTGCAAAGGCTCCCTGTTGGGGGTCCATTGGAGGAAGATGCTTCTACAACACTGTTAATTACTGCAGACACGGTATGCCATATTCTTTCTGTCTCTCACTGTTGTTTGTTTCAACTATGTATCAATGATAAGAAATTACAGCTATCTTATCTGCATATGCATAAAGCAGAAAGGCATTCTTTTGCAGATAATATCTGCACTACTCTATCTCTGTTCTGGTTACAAACATAACCTTATTGATACAGTTGCCCATCCCAGCTCACATTCTAGTTGCTATCTGCAATCATATAAATCAATTTCATTTTTATACAAGAATATGTTAGTGGAAAGAAAGGAAAGGGAATTCAACATAGCAGAAGCATAATAGAATATGTTCCCAAGCCAGGGGCTTCACTTCACTTTCATATATGAAACAGACTAGTTATTTAGAGAAGATACACAAATTAAAGCAGATTAGCCTCCAGAAAATAAATCACACTCAGTTGTGCACTTGTGCTTTAATGTGTATAAACCTACACATGCAAATTCCATTTTATAAGTCAAGCTAAAGATTTGTCTTAGAGACTGCTTTTTTATTTGCACCTTTTTGTGTCTGGGGTCACCATATTTTATGTGTCTCACATTCTATATGTTCTTGCTTAAACTTCAAGTTACAATCTGATTCCTATATAGTCAGTCACCTTATACTGATTTTATTTTTGCTAAAAGTCTAAGACTTTTGTAAAACTGTATGTGTTGCAAATGTTTTGCAGGTTGTGGTGTATCGAGGAGTAATAAGGGAAAAACCAACTAGTGAAAAAGAAGCACATGAATTCATCAAAGGTTTGCATAATGGATTTCAGTTCCCTTCTTTTATTGTGGTTATTGGTACTTGGTAGATATAAAAGCCACATCCACAAATTTGAATATTTGCAGGATATTCTGGTAGTCATGCAGCAGTGGTAGGATCTATTGTAGTAACTAACCTTGCAACTGGAAAACGATGTGGGGGCTGGGACAGTGCAGAGGTACAAGTTGCTTCTGCTTGAGCTTGTGTTATCTATTTTCTTCTGTGACAATAAAAAATCAAATTATTTTATTCTATTTGGGTCTTTGGGTGCATAAAAAAATTCATTGGTTCCTAGATTTAAAGAATTACCTTGTGACTTATGATTAGATGTGGGAAATGCTCTTTTGAGATTATTGGTTTGTTGCTCAGTATAAGAAAGTTCACTAGCAGGGAAATAAATTTCCTTCTTCATACGAAGTGTTACCATCTTAGATTAATTAACCCTTAATCCTTCCCCATCAGGCTCAAGTCTTTTTAGTTACCATCCAGGCTGCATTGTTTTCATTGTTACTTTTTATTAATTGAATGTTTCTCTTCGCAGATAACTTGGCTAACATTTGTGATTATTATGACAGGTTTACTTCCTTGAAATTCCAGATGAGGTCATTGATAGTCTGGTAAACTTTTTAGAAGTACACTTTTCACCCTTGCACTGAATTAAGTATGAAGGTGAAAAGGGTACTTTACCAGTTTCTCAAAACATATGATCTTTTGAAACTTTCTTTCAGGAAATTCTTGTCAACCTGAATACTATATGAGTTTTCTTATTTGATGGGAGCTTCTCAGATTGACGAGGGGATTACATTCAACGTTGCTGGAGGTTTGATGCTGGAACATCCATTGACATTACCCTTTGTGGATGCAGTAGTAAGTTATCTTGCTTTCCCAAAAACACACTCTCAAGAAGCATATGCTGCACATTAAAACAAGATTCTTATGGAACAGTTGGGCATCATGATAAGCACTAATTTCAATACCTTTTTTCCTGGGCTTCATAATTGAAACTTTGTAATCTTTTGTTGCCATTATTTTGGGACTTTCTTATATATATATGCAGGAATAAAATCTTTGCAGCTTTAGTCTTCACTCATTGCTCACACATCTATGCCAATGTTATATTTTCCTAGATGACCAATATTTAAAATGTTTGTCATTAGTCAGATGTAAATGTGGATTCATTCCTCTTCTTTTTCTTAACAAAATAAGCTGTGTGATGCTTGTGGTAGGTTGGATCGACTGATACAGTGATGGGACTTTCCAAAGCTCTTACAGAGAAACTCTTATTGGAAGCACTATAGCCGTTGCAACGATAGTAAAATTAAATTCTGAGAGATACCAAGTGCTGGTTAACCGCAAAAATTACTGCCATTAAATTCAATTTTTTTGGTTTGACCGATTCATGTAATGCAAAATGCAAACAAGAATGCCCGAGACTTCACTGAATATTTTATCACAAGCTGAAAAAGTTTGTTATTTAACTTCAATGATTCATTTCCCAGTCTTGCATAACATGATTGATTGTATCAGCAATCCACTCTTGGATTACAAATTTATCACACCAATCAGACGCATAAGTGGTGATTCCTCTGAGGCTGTGAATTGCACTTTCCAGTCCAAGGTTGAATATCAGTTCCGGGTAGGGTGGCCATTTCTTTCTACAACAGTACAGTTAAGAAATTACAAAGATTCTCTCAGAATTCAGTACAAAAATTCTTGTTGCAGTCACATAACATAACAAAGACCAAGAAATTTGTGGCTTTGAAATGCTCATTTTGGCCCTTAGGGTTTCATGATAATAAGTGTTAATTACCTTGTGAGCATGGCGAGGATCTTGGGATCATTTGATAAACTTGAAAGAAAAAGAAAAGAAAAATCCCGTCTGGATCATCTCATTGATGCAGTGGATACTGTCATCCAAAGATAGCATATTAGGTTTAAGAATGCTCTTTAAAGTTTGAACCATTTCATGAATAATGGCATAACAATCATTAATCAAGATGTAGATTCTAGAGGCTATATCTTGGACCAACCAATCAAATCCCTCAAGCAGACCCTCACCAGTGTATCCACTACAGCCAACCATATATCTTCCAGTGCCGAGATTTATTCATGGCTTCCAAGTTCAGCACCTACACAATTGAGCATATTAAAAATAAGTTCAGAGAAATAATTATATATTCAACTTGGGATAACTACCTTGATCCCTTGTCATTCAGGAATCAGGATTTTCAGGATTCAACCTAAGCCATTTAATTACTGATTTTATTTAATATTCTTAAACTTTGTTCCCCGTGTTCTTGAAAAAAAGTATAATTCAAGTTTTGCATGATCAATTTCTTGTGCACTTCCAACTAATTGGAATCCTAAATTTCTAAAATCAGTTCAAAGCTGTTGAAACATTAACTGAACTTGACAAAAGTAGCTATAAAGCTAATCAGTAACAGATATAGTTGGAATATAAAAAACATGATTAATAATTGATTGTTTTTTCTACGTAAAATTGCCATAAAATGTAACTCTCTTTGCTTAAGGTTGTTCATTTTCATATTATTTTCCAGAGATTTTTATTTTAAAGGATTTTGCAGAGAAATAAAGAGGTGAGACCTACACCTTTTTATTTGGCTTCTCTCCTTAATTTTCTTCTATTAAATAAATAAACACATCTATTAATTTATTTATTCTCTCTCCATTTTATTTCTTCACCATTTATGCTGAACCAAATTAATCATTTTGTTGATGATTAATATGAATAGATAATTTTCATGAGTCAAGTCACACATACCAATTGGAAATAGTACCTCTAATGATGGTAGATTTGATGATGAAAAAAGTAGTCTTAGTTGGCAGGCAGTGCAACTCGATCTAACCCGACGGATTCGATAAAAAGACATTTCAGTTTTACTATTCTGAACCGCACGGTGTCCGGTTCAGAGAGAACAGTGATCCAACATACATATCCAACCGTCAGAATAACATCAACCTCTCTCTCTCTTTCCCAATGTGTACCAAATCAACCTATCAATGAATGGCTGTTGAAAAATGTTACTAATTGGATAAGGAAAATAACTCGTGTACGTATATCCAAACGATATTTGAAATTAAAAAATAAAATACATATGCCTAAATATAATATATGATTTTTTTTGACAAATAAATATAAGAAATGATGTAGTGGAGTAGTATAATAAAAATATTAATGTTTAATGCGAAGGACTATTATCACTTTATTATTTAATATATAAATAAGTCATTCATTCAAGTGAGATTGAATTTGATTGATTTTTAATTTAATTTTTTTAGATGAAAAAAAATATAATTATATGTATAGAATATGATTAAGTTTGAACATTAGTCATTGAGAAATTGATGAATATTGTATATCAACATAATTATAAAAAAAGTATAACGGTTGTATTTTGTTAGTACTTTTTTATATCTCTCTTTTTAGTATTACATTATTATAATACTTAACTTTTTTTCTCATCTCTCTTTAGTATTTTATCTCTCTTTTTTAAGTCACTAGTGCATATTTATATTTCTTTCATTTTAGGAGTTAATTAAGCAATTAATTTCCATGCCCGTTATAGAGATCTAAAAAAAGAGAAGGCAATGGAGGGGATAGAACACAACAAAATGGACCATAAAGCCTAGCACCAAATGCATATCACGGTCACGGTCATGGTCATGAATACAGAACAGAATAATATATAGTATAACAGAGAGGGAAAGTGAAGGAACAGAAAGGTAGTAGGATTAACAAGTAACTGAAAGAGAAAGTTAAAGAAGGAAGACCAAAGAAAAAGCAAACTAAGAACATAGAATTATCCTGTTCTCACTCCATCCATCATCTTTCACAAGACGGAGAAAAAGGAACCAAACAAAAAGGAAAAGGTCAAATAAAATATATAAATAATAAAAAAAAAACATCACATTGACGAGACCATAATGCGATGCAACCATCGCTATCAAAAACATCTACATCACCATCGTAAAACGTCGACGTACACCTGCGTGGTCTTGAACGTCAAGGTTGTAATTAATTTATAGCTACTTGGATTCCAACTTTTGTCATTTTTTTTTTCTTCTCTCTCCCTTTCTCGTTATTGTTAACGTATTAAGGATTAAGGATATCACCATCGTTCATCAACCAGGCTCGTTCGATCTGGAATGTTGAGTTTCCAAGAGAGGAACGGAATGCCATTATTATCCGAGTCTCTGTCATCGGAATCATCCATGAAGCGTAACTCGTTACCCATCATCTTCTGGCTCTGAGAGTGTGCGTACCATGAATTGTTGTGGTGGTGGCCGTACACGCGCGCCGATTCCATTGCGCCGCCGGGAACCGCCGCTGACGCTGACGTGGCCCCCGCGGCGCTCGCTCTTCTCTGTTCCTTCTTGAATCTGATCCCGCAAGCGTTGCATAGTGACTGCGTTTCAATTCAAAGGCAACACAACATTACAAAACAAATCCAATAAAATAATAAAAAATGAAAAGTATGTATTTCAGGGATCAATGAACGTTTCCTTAGTTTTTATGGCTGTCTTACTTGATAAGTATTATCAAATAAACGGCTCACCAATGTTTCATCATTATTAATAAAAAAAAGAATTTTGAAAATTATTTTATTAAATACTAATTTTATAACGAACATAGTGTGATTTTAATGAAATTTTCACCAAGTTTAGCAATTAGAAGCATTTTACAAAAGTTACTCATGAATTAGAGATAACTGGATTGAATATGGTGATATACCTTTGGGCCACGAGGACCGTTCCTCCAGAGGGGAGTGGAAGTGGTGTCGCAGTTAGCGCAACGACGAGCGAGGAGAGAGTCGTTGTTGTTGTTGCTTCCTCTGCTGCTAGACTTGCTTTGAGATTGCGTGATGTTGTTGTTGTTGTGATTGGAATGGAGCAGATCCCAGCAAAAACTGGTGACACCAGAACGACGTTGGTGACGGTGTCGTTTGTTGTCGTCCTCGTCTTGGGTTAAACGCGTGGAGGGGGTTCCGAGGGAGAGCGTGCAGTCGACGGAGGAATGAGAGGGCGTGAAGGAAGAATAGATGTCGTGTTCTTGGTAATATTCGTTGTTGTTGGGCATAGAAAACAGCATCGACCCATAAGAGCTGGCTTCGCTGCTATTGTGATTGTGATACATGCCGCATGTGCAAGTGCCCATCACGTGCCCCTGTGAGCTTCCACAACAATGATGCATCATTTCCCCGATTTTGATCGATCTCCTCTTGTTTTCACCGGCTGCTCCTCCTCCTCCTCCTTTGTGTCAAATTTTAAAGAGAGAGAGATTGGAAATGCAATGATAGAAGGTTTGAAATGGGAAGAAAGAGTTAAAATGGTACGGGAGAGGGGGGGAGAAGTGAGAAGTGGGTGTTGTCAGGTAGCTTTATAAGCTAAGAAAATGGCGAAATACCAGTCAGCAGCTGCAGTCCACGTTGTCGTTAACTGCGAATGGAGGTATGCACAAATGAATTGGAGGGACCCAGAGCCAGTAGAGTGGGAAAGAGTGAGGTGGTAGGGTAGTAGTGGAAGGAAAGGGAAAGGGAAGGGTTTTTGAGTTTGTATCTGTGGCACTGTTGGTGAGTCTGCATAAGATTTTCTGATGCATGATGTCAAATTTATAGGAAGAGAAAGAGTGCAATGGGTTTGGTCATTGGGTAGTCAAAAGTGGGCACGTGACAGTGGGAAACAGTATTCTCCGATCACGAGGCTTTATTAGTGTCTCAAACCCGATACCCATAAAAAAAACCTCTGTCTGTATCCGTATCACTGCCATCCCCCAAGGAAAATGGAATAGTACTTCCCTACTCTCTCTCACGCTCCCTTCATAAACACCCGCTCTAATCCCAATGCTGCTAATTAAGCATATACCCCGTTTTATTTCCTAAGATATGCTGACAAATTTTAATTTCTTGATCGGCTATGGAATTAGCTTTTGAAGCTTAGTCTTCCCCCTCCTCCCAATAATATATTTATTATAATCAGAACATGTGGCTCTTTAGAAGAATTCTAAGGTATTTTGCATATGTGATTTTTTTTATGAAGCTTAATCATATTTAATTTTTTTAATGATAAAGTATTTTGCAATAATCAATAATTATTTTTTTATAATTTTAACATGTGTTATCAACTGAGGTATAAAATTTATAACTATAACCTCATATCATATATTTTAATGTTAATATTAAAATTTAATTATTATAAAATAAAAAATATACCTTGGAAGCAATAATAGTTTAATTTATAAACATTTAAACACCCAATAAAAATTTACTTTATCTTTATATTGTATTAAAACTAACAATATATAACTGTTTTAAGCATGTGAATTAATTAATATAAGACTGTTTTAGTTAAATTAATAATGTTAAATTTGAGTCATAAATATATAAATGTTTTAAATACTCAACAACATAGTCTTACTCAATTTGATCAAAATTATTCTCATGAAATATATTTAGTCTATACTATGAAAAAATAATCTTAATTACTAAAAACTAAATAAGATAATGTATTAAAATGATCAAATTTTATTAAATATTTGTATAAAAATATTTTATATTGACGAACTATATAAATTAAAGTTAAATATATTTGTTGATAATTGAATGTCAATTAAATTAATAAAATATTTTAATTAAAATTAATGATAAATATATTCTTACTTTTTCTTATTGTGCAATATTCGTACTTTGACTGAGTCAAATTCAAATGTTTTAAAAGTTTTATTCATAAATATTAAACAAATAGTATTATATTATCAAAATATACGAATGCTTATAAAAAATAAGACGCAGGCTAGCGTGGGGAACCTTCTCAAGTCCTCCACGGTGAGAAACAAAGGTAGTCCGCAGGATAGGGATTTTTTCGAGATAAGTGTAGTTTCACCATAGATTTGCCTACATTGGATTAATTTCTAATGAAAAAAAAAACATGTCCCCTCTTCCGGTCTCTGCTTCTTCTCCCTTTGCGCAGGGACACATGGAACCAGCTCACAAGTGCAAGACAATGAGCGCGTGGAGGAGAAAATCTCATACACTCCCTTTGCCAAAACTGCAACTCCGACATCAAGAACATCGACGTCACTGCATCCCCGGCAATTGCGTGCTGAACGTTTTCTTTCTCCCATCCAGAGAAACCCCAAGAAATTGCAATAGAGACAGAAAGAAATTAAAGAAAATAAAACAATATTTTTTTAAAAAATTTATCCAGTGTGGCAGTCCTACAATAATCTCAAATTTTTTTGTACATCTAACAGATCTCCTTTGTTTCTCATGATGGGGGACATGTTGAGGTCCCCAGGCTAGCTTGCGTCATAAAAATAAACACAAAATTATCATATAACAAAATCACTTGAAATTTTGACGGGAGAGAATCGTAATTATATCATCTGTGTACGTACGTAAGTGAAACTAAAGTTGCAATAGTTGTCAGTTTGAATTGTCATGTGAGATGCATATTATATATTGATGGACTAAAGTTATAAAAATACTTCACACAAGATGTGAATAAACGTTTCATTTGCTTGTCACGCACTTTGATGAGTGGTGGGATAGGTCCAATTGGTGGGGTTAGTATAGTGAGTGTACACACATGCGAAGACTTATTATTATTATTATGCAAATCTTAATCGGTTGTGTTCTTAGAACAACTATTAAAAAAATCATATTGTTTATTATTTTTTTTATTCCCTTTTAATTTATATAATAAATATATATATTTTTAATTTCTTAAAGAGTGTCTTAAGTTAAGGATACTGGTTATGTGGCTAATAAGACCTTATTATTATTATTTTGAAGTTGAACAGAACAATGACCACCACTCTTGTTGCTAAGACAACAGAACATATCCACTGCTCCCTTAGTTGTTGTTATAGGCCGTCCAATCCGTGAAATGTGCAGCAAAAAACCACAACGACCAGTTTTTTTTTTTTTTTTTTGTAGATGATTCAGTAGCTGCTGGACCGTACCAAGGGAATCACGTGAATCAAAACAAAGGCAAGTTCGTCAATTGTCATGATAGTAACCTCCTGCCCCGAATCCAAACCCCATCACACCAACATTGCCTTTTAGGAGGACCAGTTGCTGATGGGGGCAACAGTATTAGTAGTAGCCGTAGAAAGAAGCTTAAGAAGCGAAGAAAGAACAAAACAACTGAATATATTGAACAACAACAAGAGAAGATCCTGAGATTTGGATTGGATCACATTTAGAGAAAATAAAAAATAAAAAAAGTGGCCAAAGAGAGAGAATGAGATAAAGGTCTCCCCAAATGAGATACCCTGCAATCATCAAAGCAACTGTGCACTGGCTTCTCACTTGGCTTCTTATGTGTCTAGTCCACTAGACAACAACACATTTCTATGGGTCAAAGATAGAAACTACTATACCAAAAAGAAACAAAGAAAAGGGTCGCAACAAACAACATTAAAAATTAAATTACTAATACCAAAAATGTTTTCAAGGTGAATGAATAAAAAAACGCAAAAAAAGGGACCCCACATTCATCATGGCCAAACCCAATACACCCTCCTCTGGAATATCGACCCCATTCGATCAAAAGATTCAAAAACATTCATCGCGGATAGAGAGAGAGAATCAGATCTTCTAGAGATTGATGAATGAACCGTATGATAGTTCGACAAACGGGGACGACCACCGCTTTCCAAAAGATGCTCTCTCTCTCTCTCTCTCTCTCTCTATTCGCTTTGTAAACTACGATTAGCCCAAGACAAACCCTTATGTTTTCATTTACACACATTTTCTACATCCTCACGCAACCTCATCTAACGTGGATCATACTCTAGCCACCACACTCTCTTTCAGATTAACTTTTAATATTAATAAACAATAATGCTTCATAAAAAAATTCTTTAAATTAATTGTCGTCTGTGGGCCGATTTAATTAATAGTTTTATCAAAATTTAAATAAGTCTTTAATTTAAAATTTTTAATCTGATTCTTATACTTTTATCCACTTAACTTTTACAAGATTAAATTCTTTAACGGTATTTTTAATCGATTTAGCACACTATCTTGAACATATGTACAACTAAGATTTTTTTTTTTCACTTCGAAATTTGAGCCATTCCTCTTCTGCTCTTTCTAGTTAGCGTGTGACGTGTGAAGGAATGTATGTGTCTATTCCATTGTTTATCCATAAATAAAGTTCCTATTAATCATTATCTGCGAGAACCTAGAACGAGTGGAAATATTTATATATTTTGAGAAATTTATTTTTAAATACTCGCTAGATATTAGTAACTGTTGAAATTTAATTATAAATCAATGATATTTATCCGATATAGTATGTTTTTCTTGTTGTAATCCAATGTCTTGAGAACGAGAGCGTACGTGCATGCGAGTGGTGCAAGAAATGGTCACCGCCTCACGACCGCAGTTCTACACGGTCTTACATGTAATGCTCTCCCTAATCATGATGTTACGTGGCTTGTTGGATTTCATGGGACCCATATGTCACAGTGTTTCACTTTCCCAATGTAAAGGAGAAGAAAAAAGAAATAAAAATATAATTACCCAAATCGTATCTAACGCCTAATTCGACGAAAATCCTAGTAAAATTGATTTAAAATAATTAACAAGAATAGTAAATAATATCGTCAATCAAGATGCCACGTGGGTATCATGGAGGGATTTGCTTGCATGCATGCATGCAAATGTGTTAAACATCGCCGGTAGCCACATTTTTTTTAATATAATACTACTACAATGGAGTATTACTATTATAGAAGTACGTATATCGAGCAACATTAAATAAATAACACAATAATTACTATGATAAACTTTGGGAACACATAAAATTACATTCCTCAAAAGCAACAAGATACAACTGGAATGTCTGTCTTTCTCTCACTTGGTGTTAGGGACAACTCACTTTCTTATATTTTTGGTTCAAACGTGATATCCATTGAGACGAGAGAGAGAGAGAGAGAGAGCTACACTTTCAGTGGCTAGGGGGATTGGGATTGGTCTAGTGATCTTGTTGTTGACGGGATCTTCTTTGGCAGTGCCAGGTAAGGCCTCAAAGTACCAACATTGAAGAAATGGAATAAGAATATGGAGAACAAGGAAAAAAAGGAGGGGGGATTCGAAGAAAAAATAAAGTAGTATACTAACGAGGGTGGAGGCTGTGGACCAAGGTTTAGAAAAGGGGATTGTATTGTAAGAGAAACCCCTAATAAGTCATGCTTCCCTAAGAAAGTTGAGTTCTTGTCAGTATCATAACATCTCAGGCAACAAACTGTAAGCTCTAGTTGTCTCCTCTCAGGAGGTCTAACCTTTTGGTCAAAGGTGGTCTTAAACCACTGTGCATATACTATGCGCCTTAAAAGAGCATGTCTTTATCTTTTCATTTATTATTATTAATTATACTACTGTACGGGGAATGTCGATTATGTGGACTAATTATGCTAAAAGTATTTCCATCAACTTTGTTAATTTTTAATTAAGCCTCAAGTACTTTGGGTGACTACCTAATTGATTAAGCGATCCCTTGCGTACTATCCACTTTTTCTTTTTTTATGGCATACATACACCACATTTTTTATTTATTGTTTTTCCCAAAAAAACAATGTGGATGGAATTAAGATAATGCGATCCATGATGTGTATTTGCCTATATAGACAAGAAATAAATTGAAACATTTAAAAAAGAATACAGTGAGAATTAAATGGATGGATTTAATCAGAGAAAAAAATCGTGCATATTATTATTCATACTAATTTTGCAATACAATGAATTGTGAGAATATGAAAACTGACAAATTGTAAAAAAGATTACAAAAATTTCACGAAATTTATCTTTTAAAATTCAAGACTAATATTAACATGATAACCATATAGTACTTAATTAAATAATTAATTAGTTGAGAGTATCGATAACTTAAGGTGCGTTGATTCACATTGATGGATATCATTACAACTTTGAATATTTGACTATTTGGTGTTAACGGATTGCTCAAACAATTTTTGTGTTGTATAATACTACGATAATGAATAATGCAGAAGTTACCATAATATCCTTTAAATTATCTGGAGAGTTAGCCCCAAAACAAACTAGGTGTCTAAATTAAGCCACAATGACCCTGTGAAGTTTATTTTTGTCGACCAAATATGCCTCAGTGGTCGAAAACTGCAGAAGAAAACCTACCTCAATACCCAGTTTTTAGTTGTGCGTCGAGGTAGTCTATGGAAATATAAACTAGATACAGGACTTGATTTTTGGTGATCAAGTAGTCGGTACGATAGAGGATTACTATTGACTTCTTGGTTGTTAGTGATATAAATAAGACTTTTAAACATTTTGTAGTTACATGTCTCCAAAATTCGAGAGGTCAAATTTCCTTCAATGAGTGAATCATAGAGGATTAGGAAGCTAAAAGAAAAGCTTAAAGTGGAGCAAAACCTTAGAATAGGAGTCTATATAATTGGGCCCTTTTAGGACTTATGTTTGTGTAATTTTTGTTGGTTTAATTTGGCGTTTTATTGGGCCTTGTAATTGGCTTCTTAGTTTTATTATTTAGTGGTATATATAAAAGGACTCTTAAATATTTTGTAGGGACTTTTTGATCAATTGAAATTTAGCTTTTGCTAATAGAGAATGAGTTTTTCTTTGATTCTTCTTTGGAATTCTAAATTTTTATCAAATAATTTTTTATTTTTTTATGGTCAATTCTTCTCAACTTATCAATCATTAAGAATTGTGGCATTAATCTTTCATTTTTTGTCTTAATCCATTTTTACCCCTTTCTTCTACAAATATTTTCTGTGTTGACCTTCATTACAAGTTTACAACATACCAAGACTGCTATTTTTGGTTTACTTGATTGAATGTTTTCCATAACCAATCTTATATTGGCAAATGAACTATAAAAATCTCTAATCGAACAAGAGGTTGTATATATATTCAATTACTCACCATTATTTGAAGCATCTTGTGGTACAACTTCTTCAACGGAAGTTGTATTATCCATGGGCATGGAAAAGATTTTTAGAAATTTATATACAAGTCATCCACATCCTTTTTTTTATTTCATTAATGGAATTTTGTTTGTTGATTCGAGCTAAGTTTCATAAAAACATAAGCCTTTTTGAAATATCCTAAACAGTTTCTTTAGGTTGAGCGTCTCGTTCAAGAAAATATAGAATAACAAAAATATTTAAATATGTTTGATTCTTTATTGGATCATAAAAACTTACTTTCCGAAAATCTCTTCCCTTTCTTTGAGATCGAACATCAATTGCAAGATTGGATAAACGGCTTAGTAGAATAGAGATAGATAAATAATGCACCCCTAGAAACGTATAAAAAGCATCACCATGGCTTCAATTTCTCGTATTGTACAATTACTAGAAGTATCGTGGTCATTATACTAGACAGGTTTTGTACAGAGTTGAACAATTTCTATAATTAGAAATTACATGCAAAAATCAAAATTCACATATTATAATTAAACTATAAATAATTCAATAAACAAAGTGTGTTGGAAAAATGTGATATTAAAATGAACATTGCGTGTTAAAATACTTAATTGAGCATGAACAGGACAATTAGGATGCGATTCATTTAGTTAGAATATGAAATACTGAACTTTAATAAATAGAGCATGAACAGGAGTACTGGCTGTGAACAATGACAATGTAGATGTTTATAATAGATTGGGTGATGGCATCTTGGATTGGGGCGGCCATGAACAATGACAATGACCCATATAGAACCCGTGAAGCTGGTGGCAGCACAGAGGCCATTGCTACATTGCCTCATGAAGATGGCAGCTGGGGTGAAGCCCTACACCGTGATGAGTTTCTGGGTACCCTCCGACACCATAACGAAGCCGAAGAAAAAGTACGAGAAGCCCAGAATCACCACGAGCCCCAACAAGCCCGCGGTGGTTCTGGTGCATGGCAATACAAAGTTGGTGCCTTAACAAAAAAATACGCCGTCTACGTTCCTGATCTTGTCTTCTTCGGAGGTGTTTCAAGCGCAGTGTGTGGTACATCTATGGGGGAATGGTGGCGTTTAAGATGGCTGGGATGTACCCTGAAATGGTTGAAGCGTTGGTTATCACAGGGAAGCAGTGGTCCTCCTTATATATATCAAGTCTAAATTAAAATTATAAAAATAAAAAAGACACATTATTGAGGTATCCAATTCAAACAAAACAAAAGAGTTCAAGGACCTATTTAAAAATCATAAATACTTGAGAGACCTAATTAAAAAAAGTCATTCTCACTCTTACAAAGATTTTAGAACAAATGAGAATACTAGCTCCAAAGGTTGATGATCTATTAATTAGGTTTTTTTAACTATTTGTCAGTTTTTAAATAGATTCTTGTTAAATATGTATAATTTAAAAATAAATACAAATTTAAAGTTTAAATTGAAATAAAAAGTTCAAGGATTTATTTTAAAATTTGAAAAAAATTTAAGGATTCATAGAATTCCAGTCCACTCTCTGCACTTCTATTCGTTCCTAAAGACAATTAGATAAGAGTATCCAATTAAAAAAATACAAATTCTGGGACTTAATTAAAAAAAAAATTAAAGACCTAATTGAAAATTTGATGTAAGTATAGGAAATGACCAGCAAAATAATTAAATCTTTAAATAAATATAAAATATACGGACAAAATTATGACTTTATTACAATAAAAAAAGTAATACTAATATTGACGACAATTATTTTTTTTAAAGTAATAAAGTTTATATAAAAAAGTATATATTTATATTTAATTTTATTTTATAATGACGATAATAAAGATTGAACTTAAGTTTTCATTCATCTATTCCAACATCTATCCCTAGAACCTAGTAGCTAGGTTACATATTCATATTTAATTTGAATTTATTAAGAATAGATGGATTTTTTTCATTTTATTATTAACACTTTTTTTTACATCTAAAAGAGTGGCAGAAAAGGATGAAGTTATAAACAGTTTCTGCCACTAAAGCATTTAAGATTGAAAACTGCATGCTGCCAATTAAAACAGCTTAATTTGAAAGGTGAATTTTGAAGTAACTTTGCTTACGATATAATTTTCTTTCAGAAATTATTTCCAGGTGATGATCACGAATAGGAAGGAATGAGGTGAACTATTGGAAGCTAAGCCTTAGTAGTTAGCGACAAAGATATCACCATCCCAATTTTTCCACAGGTAATAATTTGCATCGCTCTAGGTGCTAAACTCATCTTAATTATACGTTCTCATCATGTGCATTCTTATCATAACCTTCATGCTACTAATTTTCCGTTTGCAGAGAATACATCTTTTATGGGCGAGAATGATAAAATTTTCAACCTCTCTCTTGCGCAAAATATGAAAGAGTAAGACTTTACACAATATATATTAAAGACTTTTCTCTCTTTCTCTCTAATCTTTTACCGACAAAAGAGAAATTATCATATCCTAGAAAAAAATTAGTAACACACTCTTTTGAAATATTTTTTTATTAGTTAAAATTTATTAAAAATAATAAAATTTTATAAAACTCGATCATATAATATTTAATATTTTTTTCAACTAATTTCATAATTTTCAATAAGGTTTAACTCTTATAAAAAATTTGATTAAAAGAATGCGTTAAAAAAATATATAAGTTTTTAACACTTCTCGTTATAATTAAATTAAACTCAAGTCATGTCATTTTCTAATGAGACATGCAATAACACGACTTGACTCATATGCAGTAAATATTTTATCTGGACTAATTGACGATCGAATACCTTTCTTTATTAGAGAGTTGCTGAGAGTAGTTGTAGATAGTAATTAAAACACAAGTCTCTGATTCAATGACATGGTTAACATGGAACGACCCCGTCTCTACAATAGATCTCTCAAGCAGTTTAATGCAGTTTTCCATACTAAAACAGTCAAACGCCCACCAAACACTATGCAATTAGTATGACTAATTCTAAGCCGAAATAGGTCTTTCTGCATACCTCAGCCCAGACATACTTATAATCCAGTGGATTGGTTCATTGCCTAGAGAAAATCCAATGACCAAAGCCTGAACATTGACATTTAATCAAATTGACAAAGTACTGAAAATCTGAAGCACGAAAAGAGAAAGAAACGTGCCAAATCAATAAAATCATACCACAAGCCACATAACAGAGAGCATTGCCAATAATTTATAAAGGTTAGAATCATTTGATACCACTCCCTGGGTTCATTGAAACAACATTTAATTTTAAATTACTTACTGAGCTGTTAAAGTTGAATTGATGAGCTCCAATGTTGGTGAATTAGTATTACCAACCTCCAAATAGAATGCAGTGGCTACAAGGGGGAGGCTAGTGTCATTAATTAGAGGAGGATAGCTGGAAAAGAATTAATGATAATTAAACTTTTCAAAAACAATTTTCAGAAATAAATAGGTGATGGTGTATATTGATGAGAAGCAATTTTTTTCATAATACATTAGAAGCATCCTTCTTTCATTTCTGTCTACTAACGAAGTAGCAATTAATCCCAGTCACTGCAACCTGCATATGTAGGTTATTTATAAGTCTGACAATTTGATACTCACATGAAGGCAATGCCAATATCTATTCTAGAGAATGTAGATTTTGACCTGCATAGCTCCAAGTCCAAATGTAGCAGCATCGCTGGATGAAATTCCTATCATACCACCACAATTCAAGACACGAGACATTAAACATTTAAAAGGGGGTGCTTACTAATAGCTAATTTCATGACACCTAATTGACAATTAATCAATAGAAAAAACTATCCAATTAATTACCTTCACTTGCAAATATCTTGCCAAAATAGAAACAAAAAAAAAAAAACACCATTGATACCAGTTAAGTTGCTGGAGCACAAGAAGTAGTCCAATTCCTAGCTGCATGCACATGGTTAGTTGGTTACCAGAAGTCAGAAGTATTTAATTTGAATTGTCAACCGAACAAAAGACCACAAAAAAATGGTGTGAGGAAAGAGGAAAAATGACAAGAGGAACACCAAAACGAAATCATTTATAACATTATAGACAATCACATGCTATGGTGGCAGTACTCTAAAGACTGCCATATGTTGCTGGACCTAGAGCACCTCTAGTGGCCAATCAATGTTACATTTAATCTAATTGCATTTTGGGGGAAGCTAGTCAACTTGTTTAATCATTGGAGCTCTTCCCAGATGCCCATAAACAATAAAAGCTTTCAAAATTTTGTACTCAATGATATCTGAATACATAGTTCCAAAGCTTAACTTCCCAAGCAAGCAAACATTAGAAATGACCATGTTTTTTGTTGCAATAATGATGAAATTCTTACAAAAATAGGTAAGAGTAAAAACTATTTACGTGAAAGGTGTAGTATGGGTGATTCTGTTTTTTGCATCGGTTGTTTCAGCAATTCCCTAGCAAAGGCAAAATCAAATAATAAATGTCATGTTGTTTCAGCAACTGCATTATAAAGACTGCATATAGAAACCACGGTGCATCTTTTGCTCCAAAGACACTCATCAATTGGCATATGATTATGAATTATCCGCCACACTAGGAAAGATTTAGATGGGGAAATGAAATTACTCCAAATTACCTTTACCCAATAAACTCATTGCCCTGCTGGGTTTTGAAAGTTGTATACTTCTTTTAGAGAAACAGAGCCCAAATCTGTCGTGCTCCACATTTTCTGATCCGCTGCATCTTGTAAAGGAATTAAAATTTGACTTAATTTGTTTTCCAAGTTAGGATGTCCCTAAAAAAGGATAGGGATATCCCAGGAGCCATCTTTTATAAAATCACTCATTATAGCAACTAAGGCTTGGACAACATTGGTTTAGTCCAAAAATTAATATCAACCTCATTTCCAATTTGTCTAAAGACATTCTCCATACTATATTTTTTTAATCGAAAAATATTAATTGTTAGTTTGTTAATTTTTTTTAGTAGAAGGGATCGAACTTGTGATTTTTTTCTTCTTTTCTTCTTTTTTAACCATTCAACCAACCTTATATCTCCTATTCTGCATGATCTGTATGAATAATATTTTTAAACCAGCCCAAATAATGGATTAATATAATAAGACAAAAGGCTTGTTTTTTTCTTAATACTCTACGTCGCAATAAGCATGCCGATTGATTGTTAAGACACCAACTCCCAACATAATTTCAAAAGAAAAGCACTATTGATAGCTTTGGCAGACCTCAATTTGAACCTTCTGTCTAAAAAAGGACAGCGAACTTTGGTCCAAATCACGGGTAACTGTTTTTTTGTATATTAACATCGCTTGATTGATCAAATAAAGTTCCTCATCCATCTATCCATAGGCTAATCTATACACATGAAAACTATAGGTGAGCATGTTGTGAATGATAGATTTAACAAGTAGCACTCTGCCATAATAGATAACAGTGACGCTTTCCACTTAGCAAGCTTGTTTCTTATTCTATCAGCAATCGGTTGAAGATATTGCTTTCTTGGTTGTCCTTTGAATAAAGGAATGCCTAAGTAAACAAAAGGCAGCACCCAGAGGAAAGCCAAGAATGGAAGCAATTATGCTCTTTCTATTTTTCATATGTGGCACCAATATAGAATTTGAACTTGATTGGATTAATAACCTAACTCGAAGCCTCACCATATATATGCTTGGAAAAGACCCACCAAAATGTCCACATTCTTTTGAGACCCTCAGCAAAAATTCATAATACCATCAGCTTATAACACATGACATGAGTATGATAACCTTTTGGCCCTGCCATGAGTTGAAGCTTGCCATCATGAACTAATTTTGTAATGCCTCCCTCTTCTGAAAACTTCCCCAACAAGAAAGAAGAGAAGAGATAATTTACCCGATAGAAGAACCATCTTAACGCAATTGCAAAATTTGGCATGGAAACCAAAGCCACAAAGAACATTAAGAAGGAAATTCCAGTCCAAAGGGTCAAATTCCCTTCCTTATATCAATCTTCATTGGAACATTACCAGAAAATGACTTTTTCTCAAGCATATTAATAGCCTCAGAAGTAACACAAATACAAATACAAATTTGTCTGCCTTGAATGAATCCCCTTTAGTTTTCAGAGAAATTTTTGGTCACTTGAGGTAACCTATCAGCCATTACCTTAGTAATGATTTTAAATTGAAAGTTAGCTAAAGTTATAGGCCAAAAATTTTCTATCCTATCAGCTCCCTGCTCCTTAGGAATAAGAACAACTCCCTTGGAATTTAAATTAGGGAGCAACCAACTTGAAATGAAAATTTGCAAAACAACCATATAAACATGAAAACATCACCGACAGTTATATCCCAGTAATGCTAAAAGAAAAAGCCACCAAAACCATCCGATCGTGGAGCACTATTCCTATTCAAGGAGAACAAAATAGCCTAAATCTCTTCCATGATCGACAAATTGATTAAGAAGTCATTATCCTCACTAGATACATGATTAGGAATAACATCCTCAATTAAACCATTATCTACACAACATTTGACAAAGTTCTGTCATCAACTAGAAGCGAAGAAACCAGCTTGGTTACTCTCCTTATTCTAGTAATTTTATGGAAGTACTCAGTGTTCCTTTCTCCATGAAGATTCCAAATAATTTTGGCCTTTTCCATCCAAATCTTTTCGTGATAAAGTTTAGTAGAGCTTGTTGCAATTCTATTTGCGATTCCGCTTTTCCTGCAAAATCATATCCTTAGAAAAACTAATGGAATCAAATTGGGCTCGAATAAAATAGACCTTATTCGCTGCATTTTCCACCCTAAAGTGCACATCCCCGAAGACTTGTTTGTTCCATTTCTTTAACTTGAGCTAACAACTTTTTATTATTGAAAAGAATAGACATAGGACAACTTGTAAAGTTCATCTTCCAAACATAAGCAATAATACTGTGGCAATCCGAATGACTAGCCCACATTTTCATAAATTTAAAGGATGAATTGCATCTTCTCACTTCCTTCTTCACCATGAACAACAATGCAAAATGGTCAAATTTACTACGAGTTAAAGTGCAATAAGAGACACTAGACCAAAACTTGATCCAATCACCGATGTAAACAACCTTGTTAAGTCGCTTCTTAGTATAAGCGTTCCCTCTTCTTCCATTAGATCAGATAAATTGAGATCTTCTTGTCATGATGTGTCAGGTTATTATTCTAAAAAATCCAAGACCTTAACTTATCAACAATAATTTTGTGTTGGCAAACCACTAAATCGCATTGTAATCACCAATAAAGCACTAGGGGCCTTTATCATTTTGCAATGTAGTTAATTCCATCCACAGGTTCCTTCTCAAAATGTAAAAAGTAGAAGCATACACAGCTACAATAAACACTTCATTATTAATAAAATTGAGAGAAAAACCTATTATTCTCTGGGACATCAATCACTTTTAGTTCAAGATGTTCTACATAAGCACAACACAAGTTTGGGATTAAAGAGCCTTTACTATTTACAACAAGTTTCAGATGTATTTTCCTCCAAAGACCAGCAGGGAGACAATCAATAGGAATCCATGGTTTTGAGATGAAAACAAAATCAGGCTTATGAACATTAAGCATTTTTTTGCAGAACCAACGTAGTATCCAGGCTTGCTATGCCTCTAGCATTCCAAAATAAAATATTCATTAAGCCAAGTTGCTAAGACCACCCCTTTCCTGATTTATGTGCTTCTCATTTCTAACCATTTGATTAGCCTACTTCCTTATCCTCTTATTTTTGGACTTTGAGAGAGAACCTCTATGAAACCAAAAGATTCATTCTCAATCAAATATTTGTACATTACTAGCTTTTCTTGGGCAGATCTGTCAGGAGGAGACTCCATCTCAATTTCTTTTTGCTTATTTTCTTAATCATGATCATCTACCTCATTCTATAACCTTCCAACAGTTATCATATCATGGTCATATGCATTAGTAGTGTGATTAACAGGGGCCACTAGAGTACAGATTGGACCATTACCTGCAATATCAATAGAATAAAATAATGTGTATGATCTGCAAGGAATCTTCCACAATATATGGTAGCATTGTTATTATCATTAGAGCTAACTTCATCCACATCTGTATATATCTATTCTATGCACGCCATAATTCAAATTGTATCCATCACTACCTTTATTAATTACCCTCCAGCCCCAAACGTGAGATACATTTTTAATAAATGCTAGTTTCATATTATTAATGAAAATAAGACTGCATTTGACAATTAGATTCGAAAATCTCAATTGGGATGGTCTATCTTAGCATTTAATTAGTTGAAGGCCGCTATATCATATGCAATCTAATCCCAAGGTACAACTGTGAGTGTGTGACTAATAATTATTCAACAGATCCAATCACCATTTTAAAGTGACAAAGTCAAATTAGAAGATAAAGAACACGCATGCTTTAAAGTCCACAAAATAATTTCTCACCAACAAAGATGGGCAAAGGGTCCACAAAAAGCAAAACGCTGGAGGATATTAGGCGATGCGGTGGTTGATCAAAACTAAACATCGTTGTACGTGGTAGTGACTAGCTATATTAGTTCTACAAGACTGCTATGTTTTCTTTTTTGAAGAAACAAGACAGCTATGTTAAACCAACAATATATAGTATACTCGAGATTGCGTGCAAGAAAACCGTACAAATCCTTTGATTAGATTTCATTAATGTGAACACGATGCCGTGGTAGACCGTACAAAAAAAGCAGTTAGTGAGCGACAATTAACTGCCACAATTAAGTGTGGGATCATAGCGTACCATTGTTACAGCAACATTTTTTGTCCTTTGCAAAAAAAAAAATAAAGAAATTGTAATTATGATAATTTTTTTCTCCCATTTTATTCTATTCCACTCAACCAACTTATCCATTAGTGAGGTCTGATAGAGAGATTTGTATTCATTGATTCTACTTATATTAAAGAAATTAAAATAAGAAAATAAATAAAAAATCATAAAAGAAAAAAAACATAAATAACACAATTTTTTATATCTTAATAATATTTTTAAATTCCTTTATCAATACTCATACTACTTAGCATTAAAAAAAAAAAAAAACTATGCATTGGCGAGCGACAATTAGCTGCCAGCCACTTGCGGCAGTGTATTGAAATTTGTCTTCCATAAATAGGTTTCCTATTTGTATGGCAATTGATAACAACCTAACACCAAACCTCACTAATCCAAGTTAACCCTCCTGGTATATATAATAAAACCCTCTTCCAATTCTCGTGAAGTAATCACACATAGAGAGAGTAGAGACCATGGTGAACCTAGTGGTAGCACAGAGACCATTGCTACATGGGCTTATGAAGATGGCGGGGATCAGGCCCTACACGGTGGAGATAGAGCCCGGGACTACCATGAGCTTCTGGGTCCCTTCGGAGACCATAACAAAGCCTAAGAAAAAGGACGAGAAGCCCAGAATCAGGGCGAAGCCCAGCAAGCCCGCGGTGATTCTGGTGCACGGCTTCGCGGCCGAGGGGATCGTGACGTGGCAGTTCCAAGTAGGCGCACTTACAAAAAAGTACGCTGTTTATGTTCCTGATCTTCTGTTCTTTGGAGGGTCGACGACCGATAAGGCCGAGCGGTCGCCGAGGCTCCAAGCGGAGTGTTTGGTGGCGGCATTGAGGAAGCTCGGGGTGGAGGAGTGCGTGGTGGTAGGGTTTAGTTATGGGGGGATGGTGGCGTTTAAGATGGCCGAGATGTACCCTGAGATGGTTCAAGGGTTAGTCATCTCCGGCTCCATTTTGGCCATGTCGGAGTCCCTCAGCGCCTCCTCCCTGCAGGAGCTTGGGGTCTCTTCTTCCTCCGAGCTCTTGTTGCCTACTTCTGTTAAGGGTTTGAAAGCACTCTTGTCCATCGCTGCTCACAAAAAACTATGGTTCCCCAATCGTTTGCACAAGGATTATCTTGAGGTATGTTTGCCACGTATCATTGCTTGGATTCTTCTTCCTTTATTATTACTTTTTAATTATTTGATTGTTAATTTGTGGAGAGGTCTTTGAATTCACATGACTGAGACATGCATTGTGACATGCATGCCGAATATGCCATGATTAACACATTAACTATTAGTTAGGTCTTACATTAAGCACAGTTATTGCTTTCGATTTAGGAGATGGATATTGTACACCCATTCCTTAATTTCTTGCTAATTCCTTATATTTTTTTTTTACACTTTGTTTGATTTTTCTTGTGCATTTTTGTCTTTATTTTGTTATTGTTAATTAAGTACGTTATAATTGATAAGGTTTTAGTATATTTGAATCTTTTCTCCATTAAATATCTTGGAATGATCATGTTAGTAAAAAAGATAAATTGTAAATTTGAAGTTTAATTATATATATTTTTGGTCTTATAATTAATCGTTACTAGCTACACCTAGGAATGACGAGATATGTATTTAATTATGTTACGTCAGCTATATTATTTTAGGATGTATTCCCATAAAAACTAGTACTATTTTAAGATAATATGTGGTGTCATCAATCAATATATTGATAATAATGGCCTTTTAAAAACTTTAAAATTTACGAGAACTAAAAATTAAATATATTTAACCATATCTTAGAGAAATTAAAAATATATTTTATGCACGAACGTGTTATGATTATATATAGTATACAATATTAAAATACGATAAAGGGGAGAGGGCCGAGAATTCTTTTGACAAAGTAAATAACATTATGGAAATGTGAACAAGAAAAGGTGGACCATGCATGATTGTATGGAGACAAAGAGGAAAAGCAGACTGTGGCTTAGTTCAACCACCTTCACCTAATAAGCAATAACATCATTAGTTTGAAGATAAGGGTTTTGATGGTCATTAAACTAGTCTATTTTCTAGTTTGACGTGGATAATATTTTTTGGAGTTTCGTACATACATAGATTCTAATTAAGTAGTCCTGCAACTGCAACTTTACCCGATTTATAGGTGCTTAACCTGTCACACTTCGCACAGAATGTTGCCTGATCGGAATGAATGTTAGTTTAGAACAATCCATCTTAATTACTTTGCCCCATGCTTTCTGTCAAGGTTTAAATTTCTCGGTCCCATTGCAATTGCGGTTGATTTAAAACCCTCCCAGCTGTTGTCAATCATATCCATCTTAATTACTTTGCCCTATACTTTCTGTCAAGGTTTTAATTAAGATTTTTTAAATTTATATTACCATGAGTATTATGATTTATAATTTTTCACCATATCAAGATTTTTTTTAAGTATTTCACAACTGTAATTTACGGTTTAAATATATTTTAATTCCTAATAAAAATATTTGATTATTTATTTATTTTTTAATATATTTTTGTTACTTAAATTTTTAATAAAATAATAATTTTATTTTTAGTATTTAATATTTTTTAATTTATAATAAATTGAGGAATTTTGTGTTTGTTTTCTTATAAGAAAATTTCATTTATAAATTCACTAATTTATTAGAAAAGAAAACACAAAATTCTTTATTTTATCATAGATCAAAATAAAATATTAATGACCAAAAATAAAATTATTGTTTATTAAAAACTCAATACAACAAAAATTTATTAGAAAAAAAATATTTTGTAAAATAAAAATATATTCAAGCTGTAATTTAAAACCTTACTCACTATTTAAACAAATTAACATTGCAAACTTTAGTTTCTAATAAAGTTCAATCAGTCATAAATTATGAAGTAGAAATGCAGCTTTTCTTTTCTTTGTTATTATTCAAACATTTTCTGTGACTAAAACATAGAAGTTAGAAAGTTAGTAAAATAGCTAGATTAATTTGAAGGGTAACGACTTCTGAAGTAATTTTGCTTACGATGGTTTTCCATGAGGAATTATTTACAGGTGATGTTCACGAATAGGAAGGAGCGAAGTGAACTATTGGAGGGCTTAGTAATTACCAACAGAGATGTCACAATCCCAAATTTTCCACAGGTTATTAATAATTTGCACAGCTCTAATTAAGTGCTAAATTCATACGTTCTGATGTGCATTTCATACCATAACATTTATGCTACTTGCAGAGAATACATCTTTTATGGGGAGAGAATGATCGAATTTTCAAACTGGAGCTTGCCCAAAGTATGAAAGAGTAAGGCTCTAAACTTACCAAAAAAAGAAAACACCATGTATATGATCGATAGCAAAACTACTTTTATTAGTAACCATCACAATGCTCTCTCTCTCTCTCTATATATATATATATATATATATAATATTTCAAATTTCTTTCTAATCAATAAAATTTTATTTTATTTATTAATGATTTACAACTATTCTATTACAATATTTAATATTGATTAAAGATATTTAAATATTTATTAATGAAATTATAAAAATATTTTTTTAAAAAAATTAATATTATTTTTCTCTTCAAATAATATATTTAAAGAGAGAAATATATTATTTAAAGAAACAATTTTATATTTAGACTATACAGCTATAGATGAATGATCCACATGTAATGGTTACTCAAAAGCTGTTATTCCATCAATATTAAATCTCTTGAATTGTATGGTTGTAGTAAATAGCTTCTCATGTGAGTGATACACTTACTCATACATGCATGCGTGGAGATGTAAGGACGCTTTAAATAACTTTTATTTGAGCCATAGTACGGTCAAACATGAATAGACAAGAAAAACAAAAAAAATCACTCATGTGTTAATTTAAGATGTGTCCCTGATTTTAGTCAATTTCTATATAAAAGCAAATTTGATTATAAAAAATATTTTTGTAAATTAAAAAAGTGATCATACAGAATTAGTAAATTCATGAAATAGTACTCAATGACAATACTTTTATATATCCAATATAATATTTTGTAGATAGTAATGAGCTCACGTCTGATCAATGACTGCAGGCAACTAGGGAATGGCGCAACGTTTGAAGGCATAAAGAAAGCTGGTCACCTGGTTCACCTGGAGCGACCCTGTGTCTACAATAGATGCCTCAAGCACATTATTGCTTCCTTCTTGGACTCGAATGAACCCAAAAAATAATCTGTTATTGATTGGTCTTTGGCCTAAGATATGGAGGAGATATCAAAGATATATATATATATATATATATATATATATATATATATATATATATATATATATATATATATATATATTGTCTCTGATATTCATTAATTATATTGTAGTATTCTCTAATTAACAGTTAGACTACTTTTCGTATGATAATTTTGCTGTTCGTTCCTTCCCTTCCTTTTCATTTTTTTTTTAATTTTGAGAAAATTCTTAAAATTTTGAAATATTATTAATTAGTTAAAGACTCTTTTGAACTGGAACAAATTAATTCACAACTTTTTTAATAATTTAATATAATATTTTTCTTTTATTGAAAATAAATTAAATATAACATTTTTCTATATATAAGTTAAATCAATTCACAGGTCCCAAACTATTTTATAATTTTTAATTAAATCTTTGAATTTTTTTTCTTTTCAATTAGGTCCTTAGCTTTCTCTTTGTTTTCTTTAAATAGGTCTCTAATGCAAAGAGCTGTTTAAAAAAATAAGTATAAATTTAGGTACCTAATTGAAAAGAAAATAAGTTCAATGACCACAGACCACATAGTAATTAAACATTTCTTCTATTGTAATAATAATATTTCAACACATTTCGAAAGAGGTGTACTGGTAAAACCATTATCCAGCAATGATTTCCAACATAAGAGGAGAAATATATTTTAAATGATTTATTTTGAGAAATGTCAGTTTTCTAAAACATGATCAGCACTAAAGAACACATATATAGTGAACACGCTTCCAAACACACTATACATGTCCAGCAAGAGTGACATAAACTTCACTCAATAGAAAAAATGTTAATTAGCATTTCTCCTCATTAGCAATATCTGCACAAATTAAACATTACTCTAACATAATTATCTATCCCAATCTTGGAAAGATTTTAAAAATACATTAGCAAGGAAACGAAGATGGATGTGTATCCGTCGAAGAAATTAACCTACTTCATGCTAGCTTGCCTTTCAAAAAAAAATAAATTATGCTAGCTTAAGTGATATAATCAGCATAATAATCCAATATAATTAAATTTATCTAATAAAAGGATGCCTGAATTTCTTCCAGTGTTCTGTCCTTGGTCTCGGGAACCCAAAGTATCGAAAAAGCAACGGTGAAGGCGGAAAAAATGGCATAAATTGTGAATGTTCCTGTTCACAACCATGAATTACTTAGCCTTACACAAATAATTAAGTAGCAGGCTTTCAAGTACTATGCATGCATGCATGCATGCACGAAATCCAATAAAATAAGACAGAAGAAGAGGACCTGAACTGCTCCAATGTAAGAGCAAATTTGCAGTCATGGTGATTACAGATGCAGTGAACCAATTCAAAAAGGTAGCTGCACTGCCAGCAAGGCCTTTAATATTTGGTGGAAGTATCTGAACAAATGTACATGATCATTAGCAGTTGAACTACTTGTTGCTTAAATACTTATTTTGAAGTTCTGAAATCACTTAATTACATGAAGTTCTCTAAATATCAAACGATGATGATAGTTAAAATGAAAGATAATAGGATACAGTTGATGATAAAATAATAATTAATATTATTGTAAACTTTTAAAATGAAAGATAAAAATGAACAAATGTTAATGCTAATTTCAAATAATGTTGCTGCTACTACAGATCCTTAATGATGAGAAATTATTAAGTATGAGAGCATGTGGTTTCAACCAGTGGCCGACTCATTCAATTGAGGGTTCTAAGGAAATACTAATATATGTATCTATAGTTATTATTTTTTGCCCCCCTTAATTTTATAATTTGACTCCCTTCTTTCAATTTTGCAATTTTTATCAAATTTTATCTTTTATATTAACTATTTTTTTCTTATATTTCATTTCCTTTTCAGACCATTAGGTACTTTTATGTTTTATTCAGCCGCACATTTTATTTCTTTTTTAGCTAGCTCACCACACTTCTAATATTATGTCTTTACTTTTACATGTATGATAAAAATAATTAATTATTAAGTTAAATTGTAATTTTAATTCACCTTTAATTTTTTATATGTAATTTTGCCCTTCTATTTTTTTTCACAATTTTTGTCCCTAATTTTAGGAAAACGGCAAAATTGGTCTAATCTTCAATTTTATATATATTTTATTTTAGTTGAGTTAAAATTTGAAACTAACATATTAATTTAAAGTATTATAAAAAAATAAAAAAATAAAAAATAAGAGAAGTAAATATATGTAAAATTAAGTATTGAACCAAAATAAAAAAATAAAACACCAAAATTGTGGTTCAATAATTAAAATATATCAAAATTCAAATTTAGTCTAATTATTATTTATTATTTTTTGAATAAATTACTTTCTGTCTCAAAGTCTTGGATTTGACACTGTTCCAACTAATTAACATTTGATAGCTATCAACTTTTTTTTTTGGTTAATTAAACAAATATTATGTATCATGTAATGATTGACCGGTGGTCTGTCCCATACATAATCTTTGTCTAATGAGCCATATGTTTAAAAGGATTTTTTATTTATTATTCTTTATGCTAGTATAATTGATCATTAGTACAAAGACAGGATCCAAGATCATATTTAAATCCTATAAGCTGAAATAATTCTCTCTGCATACCTCAGACATTATAATCCAGGGGATTGGTCCGATGCCTAGAGAAAATCCAATGACCAAAGCCTGAAAAGAAACACTTAATCAAATTGACAAAGTACTGAGCACCAAAAAAAATGCCGAATCAATAAAATCATACCAGAAGCCCCATAACAGAGAGCATTGCCAGTATTTCATGAACGTTAGAATCATCTGTTGCCACACCCTGGATTCAATAAAACAACGCCATTATTAATTAAGTTGATAATGTTGATTAGATCAGCTTCAAATGTTAGTGATTAATTAATAATTAGTATTACCAACCTCCAAATAAAATGTGGTGGCTACAAGGAGGAGGCTAAGTGTCATTATAGAGGAGGATAGCTGCAAAAGAATTAATAATAATTAAACTTTTTCAATTTTTTCAGAGATAAAGTAGGAGATGCATGGTGGATATTAATTGTTGAGAAGCAAAATTCTCTTAATACTCACTATTAGAAGCATCCTTCTTCCACTTCTGTCTACCAACGAAGTAGCAATCCCAGTCATTACAACCTGCATATATTTAAGATTAAGAAAATTACTTAACAATGACAATTATAAGTTTGACAATTTGATACTCACATGAAGGCAATATCTATTATTCTAGAACGTGTGTAGATTTTGACCTGCATGGCTCCAAGTCCAAATGTAGCAGCATCGCTGGATGAAATTCCTATTATACCACCACAATTCAAGACACAAAAAGACATTAAAAGTTTCTGCTTACTAATAACTAATTTACAAAGACTGACATGATACAAAAATTGATAATTAATTAATAGAATAGAATTATCTAATTAATTAATTACCTGCACTTGCAAATATCTTGCTAGAATAGAAAAAAACACCATTGATACCAGTAAGTTGTTGGAGCACAAGTAGTCCAATACCTACCTGCATGGCACATGCACTCAGTTACCAAGAAGTCACAGCCATTTAGATATGTTTGGTTTAGCTTATTCCAAAGAACTTTTATGAGAAAAAAAAATGAAATAAATTCTCTATTAGTTAAAATTAATGCAGAAATTAATTTGTAAAAACTCTCATCTTTTAAATTTGTTCTATAAGAGAGTTCCTGTAAATTAACTTTTACAAAAATTAATTTTAGCTTATAAAAAATTGTTTTATTTTTAATATTTCTTTCTAAAAATTCTTTTGAAAAAACGTATCCAAACAAATCCTAAATTTATCAAACTAAACAAGTGACAGAAAAACAATGGTGTGAGGAAAGTAGATAAATGACGAGAAGAACACCAAAATAGAATAATGTATATATACACCATTAAAGGAAACCAATATCTTCTCCTCGTGAGATCTCCAAACTTTATAGTATCTGTTTTGTTATTCAACGTCAAAGATCCCTGACATGATAAATATCTCTCATTAAAAAGTTTGCTTCAAGTGAAGAGAGATTGACTTTTGAGTTATGTGTGTATGTGATAAATTGAAGTACCTGGATTTCTTGTGCTTCCATAGTAATATCAACGTTGGGTCCTCGTAAAGTTTGTAAAGAAGCTTCAAACTTTTCTAGCATCCCCATTTCGGCCTAGACATTAAAAATGGAAATTGAAATTCGAATTCAAGATGTGACAAAATAAGTGGTATTTGGATCCGGTTGTCTTTCCTCTCTTACAAAAAATTGAATATTAGAAATTAGATTGCACTTAAAAGTAACAAAGTGGCTGCATATACAGAATCCAATTATTATTATAATTATATAAAATATTAATTTCGTACGATTCATACCAACCATCTAGGAGACTCTGGAATGAAATATAGCCCCGGTATTAGTACTGCACAAGGAATAACCCCTGGAAAAAAAAGAAGAGAGAGAATGCTTCATTATATTAATAAATAATTCGTATTCATTTTGCTTAGTCTTAAAAAAAGTGTTGTATAATTTTAAGGAGTAATTACATATTTCCATTTCTATTTATGGAGGCTTCGCATATAAACCAATCTCTATTTGAAGAAAAAAAGTAAAAATACTATGCTTGGACCTGAAAATATTGTTGTTCATTTAATTTATGAGGAGATTCTTGTTTTTTCAGGTCATGTGGAGAGTCTAAGGTTTGTTTGCATTTGATAGTTTCTTATAATGTATAATAAATTATACTGAATATATTGGCATGACGCGTATAAAAGAAACCATCATCCGTTTATAATCTCATTCGATCTTTATGTTTATTTATGAAAAAAATTACTAACTTTTTATTACGTATCATAAGGAGGTGTACTTTAGATTATAAAATACATTTATAATTGTTAATTTAAATTTTTATACTTAAAAATTGTTATAAAATTGAATACATATATAAAGAAATTTTTTGAAGTTGTTTTTTTTTTTTTAAATAAGATATTTTTAGAATTAAAAGTCATAAAATTAATCCTAAAAACTTAAAAAC
>NC_016089.4:4730774-4741608 GCF_000004515.6 Glycine max | reverse complement strand
AGTATATAAAAATTAACCATTTCATATTAATTTAATTTATTTATGCTTATTTTATTCCTGAAAGTATAAAAAAACAATATAAATTAATATATATTTATTTTTATAATACATGATATGATAGAGGAGAGGAGAGAGATCGACAATTTAATGTTTGAGAGAAAAAGAAAAGATGCTTAAAAAGAGGAGAAATAAATAATTATTTTAAAATTGAATCATAAATTACTATAATATTCTTACATTAAATTTAATGATGAAAAAAATTTCAATGGTTTTTTTGTCCGAACATTTATGGTTTAGAAAATATTAATATTTATAAAAAAAATATGAGAAAAAAACAAAAAATGAAATTAAAATAATTATTAAACTTTAGATATGAGTTTATTTGTTATACATTGATTACAATATTATAATTATGTTTATATTGATTATTTCACATAATTTTTTAATCAAAGAATTTCTTACCAGAGTTTGTTATACATTTTTCTAAAATTGCTAATTAAAAGATGAATTTTAGTTTAAAATACTGTACGTCTGTATAAAAATGTAAGCTTTAAATAATCAACTAGTTATAAAAAAATTAATATGACTTCTAAAATATAATTCTCTTTTTTTCTTTTTTTATATTTGATCTATATCACCTCTTATTAGGGACCGGGAATGAAAAAAAATAGTGTTTAGTGCTTACCTGCTGTAGCTATCCAGATGTGATTATTATTATATATAATAAAGTATAAATAATATATATTGAAAGAAAAACAGTAGACAGTGACATATTACCCTGACTGATTCACTCAAGACTAATGAAGGTATGAATAAGAAAAGGGTCATAGAAATTAGGATTTGAGAGACAACTTGTTCTGTGATGGATGGACATAACATAATTGACACCAAGAATCATTCAAAGGACGGACAGGGAAAGGAATATGTCAAATAAAGCCTAATTGCATACCAATCAGTCTCTCCGCAAACTCACAAACAATTTCATTCGCATCCTCTTCATGACATAACTTGTTATTTTAATTACTAAATAAAAAAATCTTTAAAATAATTCTAATAAAATAAATATAGGAAAACAATAATCAATGGCAAAAACTCATTTCTTAATTTCCATTTTGTGACTTTCATATCTTCTAATATTTTGTGAAATATCGTGTCATTTACTGTTTTTTTTTCTATTTTCTTATTTATTCAAAAATATTTTTGGTCTGCATATTTTCTAAAAATTTCCTTAATTATTTTTTTACCATTTTTTAGTTTTCATGTTTTCAATATTTTGTGATTGCCTCTATTTTTTAGGATTTAGCTTCCTTTAATTAAAAAAAAAATAGCTCCCATTTTTTTCTGGCATTTTGTGACTTGTCTCCTCGTTTACCGAAAACTATTCCTTAGTTATTGTATTTTCTGGAAAAAAAATATTGTTTAATTATGATTATTCTATAACTTGTTTAATCATTTATTTAGGATTATTTTGTGAATTAAATTTTTATTTACCTTGGACTATTCCTTAGTTTAATAGGAATGAATAAAATAAAATAAAATAACTAAAAGTACTAGTATAAATAAGGATAAAGGTTCAACAAACAATCACAACATATATCACCCTCAATTTCTGCTTATTATTTTCTATTTATTTATAATTATGTACGAAAATCCTATTCATATTTAATTTTTATAATTTTCAATGTTGGAACTAGAAAATAATATTAGTAAATAAAATTTCCTGAGAGGATAGTGATTAAAAATAATTAGTAAAGTAGTTTAAAACTTTGGTAAAATTGTGTTTTAAACTTAGAAAAAATATTTAAAATATACAAAAATTGAGAATGATGGGAAAATTTTTGGAGTTCCTAAAAAAATGACCAAAGTGATCATGGTTAACTGTAAAAGCTCAACCAGAAATACTAAAACTAACTAGGAAATTATGAAATAATTATGAGAGTTATAATTTTAATAGAAGAGTGATCCTGAATAATTATTTTATTAATATGAGAAATTATAAAATTTTATCTATTTATATTTACATAATTAACTATAATTAGTTGTAAAACAACAAAAATAATCCCCTTATTTTTATATAAAAATTTTCCAATCTTAATAAATGAGCTAACCATGTGAATTAAATTCCATTGCTTAGAAATGAGTTTAGTTACTTAAAGATATTTTTTGTTTGTTAGAGATAATGATCAAACTTTTGATTTAAAATTGAATCAACTCACTAATTTTAATTTCTTAACCACATAATTATAAGATAATCACATAATTATAAGATACATGGTACCACGGGACAAGGCCACATCACTTAAGGTTCTTCAACAAGCTTCCCTTCCTCTAACTTTCCCTCTAATACAGCCACACACACAATATCAATTTTATTTTTTTTCCTTGTTCTCTCAAATACCCTCACTTCTCCATCAAGAGTTCAGGAGCTTGGTTCTTCCTTACCCACCGTTAGAGATCAACCTTTTCATCACAAGGTTAATTAAGATTAGGCACAAATCAAATAAAGGACCAAACGTGGAGAAATAATCCATAAACACCTAGATACACTTCTCTACCATGCTGAAGAATATGGCAACCGTGCACACCGTTGAAAGGTCGCATGGGAATTACGAAACCCAAATGACACACCTCTTATAAGCAAAAATTCCAAAGGACAAATGAAAGTTATTTTCTCTTTATTCTCTGGATTCATAGTTAATTGATTCTTATCGAGTAACCATATCGAAGAAACAATAATATGTTTGTGTAGCTAGTCTCTCCAATATTTGATCCAAGAAAGAAAGAAGAAAGTGATCCTTTCAAGTAGTATCATTCAATTTTCTATAATTAATGCATATTTTTCACCCTATCATTGTTCTTAATTGTGGGAATGATCAGTTCATTTTTGTCCTTTTTCACCTTGGTTAATTGGTTATCCCACATTTCTTAAATGTCACCTTGGTTACCCAAGCACTTCCTAAGATGCAGTATATCATGCTCACTTCAAGCAAAATTATCAGATATTTAATAAAACATTGATATATAATTAAGAGTTTAATGAATGCGCAAGTCAGCATAAAAAAATTTATACTATTAATCAATCAAAAATTATAATTGATATTTTTTAAAAAAAATTATCATAAAAATTAATGAGTTTATCATGCACATAAACAGTATTTTTTTTTTGAATGCCTAATAGTGTAAAATTGTTTTGGATGCAACAATAGTGTTAACATATTTTCTCTATAGCTAAAAATGATACTTTAACGAAAAAATTTATACTAATGCGTGTGACAACAATTTAACAGCAAAATGACATTGTGTCCCCTGTCCTTTTTTCTTTTCCCGGGCGCTTTACGATATGTCTTTAAAATTTTTGGTGGTTTACAGTTGTAATCCTTGAAGAGATATGCCCGTTTAGAAAGGGAATTTCGTACTTTGTCCACTTCTCAACTAGAAAACAATATCTGTCAAAATGTAATTAATTAAATGGGTTGTAATTTACATCTTAAAGAATCTAAGGTTCAAAGTGGACTTTGCACATGTTTGGCTAGCTCCTTAAACAAATCAACTTATAGGATCAAGCGTATCTCAAATCTGGAATTAATTACTTCAATAATTTCTTCAAGTGGGTAATTGTATTAGAAGCCTATGTTATTAATCTACACTATTGCAATTTGCAAGTTCTTGGACCAAAAACCACTCATGTGAAGCCTATGTTAATTCTTTTCATTTTCTTCAATGACATCACTTGAGTGCTATTACTTCGGAAAATTACAAGGAATAACCATTTGAGCTTTGGGATAACTAATTATTCCTCAAAAATGAAAAATGAAATCGTTTGTTAATTGAATTTCGATTAATACCTATGTAAGTTACACTTTATTAACTTTTTTTTTTGCTTTCTTATTTCCTACAAAAAATGAGCCAAACATATTTGGATTTTAGAAAGAAAAAAAATGAAAAAATGCCTTGATTTTATCAAAGAAAAAAGGAAAAATAACATTTAAAAAATAAATCAATTGAAGTATATATCATTTAGAAAAAAGCGAATACCTTTGTTTCCTTTTTCATCCCTTCATTCTTGGAAGTTTAAATCAAAAATTTAAACTAAAACTGTAAAGCAACTTATTTGTTTTATTTTGAAAATTTTATGCTAAGTTTTAACTTTAAAATACTTTTTAAAATGAAAGAATGGGTCAAACATAGACTCTTTTTTTACCAAATTAGATAATTCCCTGAAGCTATATCCAAATTGGATGGTTTCAAAAATTATTTATTAAAAATAATGATTTTGATTTTAATTATAATAGATATAAAAAATAACTTTTTACATCAATTATAATTATAATAAATATAAAAAAATTATAATTGATGTCAAAAAGTTAAAATTATTAATCTTTAATCAATAATTTTTGAAATTATCTAATCTGATATATAGTTTTAGTAAACTTGATAATAAAAAAAAGTCTCAAACATAACAGCCTAGACTATGATGAACTGTATAATATAAAATGAGGGGTAATAATGATTGGACTCTTGATCATTTGATTGAGGAAACAGTATTATATAAAAATGCAGTTTATTAATCACGTGAAGGTTCATTAATTAATGACTTATTGCATGTGTCATTTCTTGTTTATTTTTGTAAGTAGACCATATGTCTTCTTGGGACTTGGTTTAAACAAAATATGGGGGGTGGGGGGAGTTGAATGAATAAACAAATGATAGCAGAAAATACCTTTTATGTATGTAAGGAAACATTTTTTGCACACTTTTATTACTTTGATATTAGATGCTTCTTCTTTTTTCTACTAAATTTTTTTATCCAATAATTTTTTAAAAAAAATATACAAGATGACCAATAAACAATTCTCATTTTTTTTCTTTTGCAATTAAACGGACTAGACACCTAATCAATTCATCGGTCTTTCAATTGAATCAATTTGTCTTGATTTTATTTTTTAAATCAAGTGATTAAGCAAATATACTTTATAACACTTGAACACGTAGATTAACTAATATAAGAATATTCTAACTTAATTAGTCTTAAATTTAAATTTTGAATATATAATTGTGTTAATTAACACAATATCAAAGTATATTTATAAATGCTATATATATATATATATATATATATATATATATATATATATATATATATATATATATATTACTTTAAATAATCATAAGGACGTCAATCCCACTCATAATAATGTTGGTAAAATAGGTTTTACGACAGCACAGTTCATTTTCATTATATAGTAAATTATAGTGCCCACAATATCTAACCAATTCTAAAATCTGTATGCATGGTATGCAGTAATTTATAATTATAGCGTTTTTTTATACAGTATAATTATATCTAACCAATATTTTAACAACAGATGCTTGATCCTACTAGTTGGGTCTGTTGATTGTCCTTTTCAAAATTAGCTTGATGTAATTAAGAGATAAGCAAAGAAAAAAGTTTCAGACTATATATTAATAAATTAGTAATTAGCTAGCACTTGCATGTATGATTAGTAAGTGATACTCAAAAGTGACAATGGCTATATGCCCGCATCACCAATACAGCATACAGTAGTGAGACATCTATATGTCTGCACCATCATATATATATGAATATGATAGATACCAAATAGTTTCATTGTGTAGTCCATTCCACTCTTATATAGTCATTCTCTACCACAGGACCATCCTACTTATAGCTACCTATTGTCTACCGAATTGTTACATATTATATATAAAAATACATGATTCATATATAATCTATATAACCTGAATACCGACTATGTATTTGAACTTCCTTTCCCTGTAGACGACGCTCAAAAGCAGACTTACACTGCTCATTTGGGTGGGGGCAAATAGCTCATGCTCTTTCATTTTCAAGTTTTTGCATAAATGATAATACACTTATAATTCTTAAAACCAACAAAATGAAGAGCGTCTGACTTTTTTTCTTTCTCCATGTCGGCTTTCTAAGAATCATCCTAGGCCATTGTTTAAATGTTATTTATGGCTTTTATCCTTTACTTTTTTTTTTGGGCAAATCTTATTATTACTATTCTTTATTCACCTACATTAAATGCTTTTTGAAATACATGGGAACCCATTAGTCGACAAGCAAATTCCCCTTTTTTTAGCTTTTAAATCATTTGATTATTTTGGAATCTTGTTAAAGTAAGGTTAGCTAGCTTAATTATTCGACTAAAATTATCCATGCAACAACAAAAGGCCAAAAATGAAAAAACATTAAGCATGAATTTAATAACTTAATCTACATAACAACAGAAATGATTTAAAAGAGATATCGCTTATAAAAGTTTAAAATCAAGGTTCATCCTAACCTATAAAGATAAAAAGAAGAAGAAAAAGAAGATAAATATGAAGAGAAGGTCATATATCTTGAAGAATTGTTTCCAATTTCTTCAAGGCTTCAATGGCGGGTGATGATTTCCCATGCTATTTCTCACTTGCGATCCTTAGAGGAGTCAAAGAATGCCCCCACTGATGTAGTTTCTTCAAATAAATAGCAAATTTGGGCTTTCTAAATCACAAAAGACCCTAGGTCCACTAAGATATGAAAATCAAATCGTCATGGATACATTAGTACCGTTGGGTGGAAGTCGGTCGATGCAACATTTTTCAAAAATTTGGTCTGCCTCAGGAATGAAAAATGAATAATACTCATTTGATGGTGAACAATGTGGCATTGGGTGCTAGTGTGCAAAGTCTAATTAAGTTTATGTGTCTCCATGAAAGTTGTAGATATTTTCACCCTTGAAGTTTTGACATTGGTCCCAAGTCATTTTGATATTTACAAGATATGCTCAAAACATTCCACCTATGTTAGTGTTGTCAGGACAACAGTTAACTTCAACTTCAAGCCCAATTTTTTCAACAATGCACATTGACTCTTTTTATATTATTTGTACCCTTAATTTATTGATCTAAAAAAAATTATATTTATTGATCTCTTAAAATAGTGTTCTACCCTTAATTTAAATATATGACAAACCTAAACAAATTACACTAAAATATATATAAAACAAACATACACCATTATTTATTTTTGAACTTCATATATAAACAATATTTTTTCTCAGCAAAAAAAATATAAACAATATTTTACAAACGTTCAAACTATGACTGAATAATCTAAAAGTATTTTTCATATTTTTCTAGAAAATAAAATAAATTCATAAAATGAAAATATGTTCTTAATTTTAAAATACATTTTTTTTAAATAAGCCAACCCTAAGTTTTTTTATTACTCATTTCCTTCATAAAATGAGGTATGAAGTAAGAAGAATAAGAAGAATTTAATATAAAAGGTTATTTGTATAATTAGTTATATATTGTCGAGTACATTTAATATATCAATTATTCAATATGATAGTACTAATTAGTAATTAATATATTTAAATTTATTAAATTATACACAAAGCTACGGTATTTGGTGACGTGGTTTGATGTGACTGGAGGGCGTTGTCAACACAAACCCCCAAGCCACAATAGAAAAACCGTACAAACTACGAGTTGACCTGGTATTTTCATGAATGACTCCACAACAATATTTCACACCCACCTAGAAATCTTCTCAGTCTCTCACACATTCCCTCGTCATTCCCACTATCCACTCACAACTCCAAGTCCAAGAAGAATGGTTTTTATTAGTAATGGAGCAAAAAACAAACAGTCAAAGTGTTAGAAAATAGTACTAGTCTAATGTTAGATTGTTTTAATTAATATAATTTATATTTATTAAAATTAAAGTGCCAACATATTATATTAATATACTAAATTATTAGTAGTGTATATAGTTTCCATTCTATTTGTGTAATTCTTGTTAAATAAGAACTATATCAAATACTCCATTTAAAACTAATCTAACATTAAAATCGATCGAGGTCGACCTTATGGGGTGGGTACGTAGTATGGATAAAATCTTGAGTTCTAATTTTGTTGCGTTATCATTATATGGATCAATTGATATATTCACACAAAAAAAAACATTAATTGATATATATATATATATATATATATTGATTTTGGAGGGAAAAAATTACTACATTTTAAGTTTACCTCTGTTTACAGTGAACTTCTAAAATTTTCCACGTTAATCGCAAAACGTGAGAAGTGTAAAAGATTCAATAGTCATAAAAATAATAAATGCTTAAAAATTTTATGAATAAAAAAACTTATATTTTAAGGATCATTATAATAGAATAGAAGTAGCTTGTAAAAGTAATATTTATATCTTTATAAAAGATATAAACTAAAACATAATAAATTATTAAGAAATAGATGTAATCTCTTAAGATAAATCGGTATAAATTTTTGTGTTTCTCTCTTGCCCTTATATACTTTTAACTTATCTTGATTTGTGGAGTGTGTCTTTTATTTTTTTTGTTTTATAAATTTTTTTATATATCAATATCATGCTTAGATCATTGTCCGATATAGTTTCTTAAAAATCCTTCAAAACCTTAGTTTCAGATGATAAGTTACTCTGCGAAAAGTTGTCAAATTTTTTTATAAATCACAATTCAACTTCTCCTGTGATTTTTATCTTTATAGATTGTAATATAACAAAATGGAATGGATTAGAGTGATATATAATAAAAGGTCAATTCATCGTTTGGATATTTTATAATATAATGAAACAAAAATTTCATTTCATTGTTTGGAAAATGACAAAATAGAACGAGTTATAACTTTTTAATTCTTATATTATCCTTTAAATTTTCAAAGATAAAATAATCATTTCATAATTTAAAAGCTTTGTTCCATTGAGTGCACACTAAATTCGGGGAAAGAAAATAAGAGTTAAGCAATGGAATTGAATGCATCATGATCCATCTTTTTCCATTATATTTGATTCCTATTTTCAAAATCAAACAATGTAAAATACTTCTCTTTCATTCCATCCTTTACCTTCAATCCAAACATAGCTTAAATAACTTTGATAATATGATAATAGTACATATTTTTAATTTCTAAATATTTGTTTCTTCCTTCATTGATATTTGATGGAATTTAAGGATAAAAATGAACTCTCACATTAAATAGAAATGAACAAATTTAATAACATGTAAGTGAGGAAAAATCTAACCTAAAGGCTTATGGTATGTTTGGTAAGAAGAAAAGAAAATAAAGAGAAAGGAAAACACATATAACAATACAATTTCTTTTGTTTGAATTAAAAGAAAGTAAAAAAAAAATGAAAAACAAGTCAACTTATAGAAACAAAAATTAAACATTTTATTTTCTTTCACTTTTCTTCCGATTCAAATTTTATTTTTTTTTCTTTCATTTCTCGTCTTTTTCCCTCATTCCAAGTATATGATTAAGATTTTGGGTTGAAGGTGATAATGTTAAGTTGGATATCTTTTGATGTTTTATCCGTTAGTTTCCAAACAATTGGTATTCATTAATTATTTTATTTTAACTTATGAATGATATTTTTTTATAATATTTTTTTTAAAATATATTTCATTTTAAATATATTTATTACTTATTTTAAAAAAATTAACAAATAATAATATTACAAAATTAACCTTATCATTATTAATTTACTTTTAGTTTTTTAACTCATAATATTAATATTATTAGAGATATAAGTGAAAAATAATTAATATTGTACTCCTTCTGGTTTTGAATATAAGCAACAAAACTCTTATATATTTTGGTCTTAACTATAAGCAAATCTCAATTAATGAAGCCTTATTTAATGAGATTATCCTTAAAATATCATTCATTTAATAAGGTTTAAAACTTTTTTTTATGCTTACTATCAAGTTTCAATGGGTAATTTAGGAAAAAAAGTATTTTTAATTGGAAATGAAATAATTTAATGAAGTTAACTCATTTCCTAAATAAGTGTGAAACATGTTTCTTTGTTGCTTATAATCGACACCTGATAAAGAATTAAAAAGTTAAGATGACAATTATAAAACAGGCTTAATGATAAATTTTACTATTAAATTTTGTAAATTTTACCATTCAAGTTTTATTTTCATAAATTTTAGCACTTAATTTTCATAAAATCACATATTTTATTGCTTAAGTTTTTTGTTCATCAAATTTACCATCAAACTTTCAACATTTACTGTTTATATATATATATATAAATTTTTTTTTTGCATTTTAACATAACATTAGTAACAAAATGATATAAAAAGTCATTTTTTAGATTTTTGTATATCAATTATAGTTATAACAATGTAAAAAAATGATTTTCTATATCAATTGCGTATATAATTGATGTAAAAAATAATTTTCTAAATCAATTATAATTACAATCATTGATGAAAAAAGCTAAAAACATTATATCTTTAATAAATAATTTTGGAAATAATCTAATTGGGGGATAAAATATGTAAGAATTAAAAACTCAAATAGTAAAATTTACAAAAATAAATCTTAAATATAAAATTTATAAGAATAATAAAAATCAAATGATAAAATTTACCATTAATCTATTTTATAACAAAAAAAATTCTTATACAAAAATTATAATGTGATGGAAGAAGTAATTTTTATGGCTCTCTTTCCTTCTTATATATTTTTTTTCTTTCTATCAAACGAATCCTAAATGTAAGGCAAAGGCTTGTTCTTGGATAGCGTGATCATCAAAATTAGTATGCAATGATCAAAGTGAATTGATGACAATTATTATAATATAATAACAATAATAATAATGATTACGAGATGACAGTAACAAAATAAGTGTTGGAGTGGTAGGTGGCTAGCTAGGTGCACTCTACAAGACACTACTATGAGCCGTGCGGGTCGGAATTCCTGTGATAGGCCTCATTCGCCGGTGTTGCAGATTGCCGCCTCCTTTCTC
>NC_016089.4:3721278-3782524 GCF_000004515.6 Glycine max | reverse complement strand
GAGTGATGAATTACTGTTGGATCGATCATGTCCAAACTCGTCACATAATACTTCAAACCCAAACCCTACTAAGAGGAGCAAACCAGATGAACCTTCTAATGGAACCTCCAATTCATGAAATGTGAATTTTCTTCCTTCACCAAAGTTCATCTAGTTTGGTTGAATGGGGAGTTTGGTGTGGTCTTGGAATTCCTTGGAAACATTCTCAATGAGAGTTTGCTTCGGATGAATAAGATGGGAATTTAAGTGCTTTCATGCTAGAAGCATATGGACAGGATCAGGAAGGAGGTGTCGATAGTTAAGTTTTTGGTTTATAGTCAGATTATAGAAACAGCTACAAATACTTGGACGTGCGGTTGGTGTAGAAAACTTTGATGAAACAATGTTGTGGAAGCACAAACACAGCATGTCAAAGTATGAATGTAATATTTGGAGAGTAGAGCCATAATTGTTGTCCATGTGAATGTCCTAAGTGCTCATTTTAGAAGAAAATCAATATATAAAGCATTTTTTTTCATAAATAAACATCTCTTCCAATTTAAAGCAAAAGAAGTATCTGGTGCTTAGAAATAATCCAAAATTTAAAAAGGACTAACATGTCTCGATATATATTTGGATGGTTGAATTGATGTCATATGTGTATATCCAAGAAGCAAGAATTAACTTGTCCAACGTCAATGTTTTGTTGGGTCATTGTCAGTATTTGCGATGAAGATCTACACAGGAAACGAAAAATTCGTCTTTGCTGAATATTGAGATTGGAAACCTCTCTATCTCTATGAATTATGATGTTTGCCTACTCTAGCTTTTGTTTTTGAGTCATTGACCAGTCAACATTTTTAAGTATTTGGCTTCACAGCCGAACAACACTGAACAAAACAAAACCTCACATGTTTAGTGGGACACTACTGACAAAACAATACAAAAAGGATATAAGGGCATTTCCCTGGATTCGAGAAAATTTAGTTACTTTTATAATTTTTTGAGAAAATATAATAATGTTTTATAACGCTTTTATAATATTTCTTTTTCTTCTTATTTGTATGCAGAGTTGTATGAATACAATTTTTTTATTTTTTATATATTTACTTTTTATTTTAAATGTTTACTAGATAAACGTTTTCTTTTTTAATCTTAAAAGACATAATTTCTTTGCAATTTTTTATACGTCACAAATATACATTTGAAAGCCGTTAAACATGTAAGAGAAGCATGCAGTACGGTTTTAGTTTCTTTACAATCAGATTATATATCTCCTAAAAAAAAGAATCAGATAATATATAATGTTAAAATTAAGAACGTATTCTTTTTTTTTTATCAGCAATGTATGCTGTCCTTTATATTTTACTCATTCCGCAATTTTTTCTATGCAAACTCTTGTGATTTTCCAGAATAAAATAAATAAATATTTTTAAATTAATAAAATCTTGATATAATTATATCAATTTTTTCTCACAAAAAATCAGTCATCTATAAAAGTGGTAAAATAAACCGCAGCTTGATAGTATGATTAAAAAAAATATAATTTATGAACTCCACGATGCAAACTTTTAATCCAATTTTAATTTTCTGCAAGAATTTAATGATCCATAAATTTACTTGTTATTTTTTTATATTAGTTTTAATATTTAATTCAATAATTGAGATTACCCCGAATTTGTCACGTTTCTATAGTTATAATCCCTATAAAATATTCAAAATGAATTTTAGATGCACATTGTGTTATTAGACACTTAGCCAAAGAGAGATAAAATTAAAAAAGAAAATAATATAAGTATAATTAGAGCATTTCCCACTTGTTATTTAATGAGTTATTTATTTTTAGATATTGTTGTTTAATTTTTTTTATTATTGAAGATGATCTACACATTATATTAAATTACTTAAAATTAAGTTTCGGTTGCTTATATAAGCAACACTTGCTTATTGATAAAAAAAATATTTTCTTATCATTTAAGGATTATTTAAGGGGAATAACTTAAGAGTTGTTTAAAATTATACCATTAAAACAAAATATATATGAATTGTTTAACTATAATGTGATATTGGAGAGATCAATTAACATAAGGTAAACACCTTAAAATGAATTACTTAAATTATACTTATTAGAGATACTTTTAGTGATACAATGTAATATGAAGAAAGATAAAGAGTGTTGATGATTGATTAGGTGTTTGAAAATTTAGAATTTAAAAAATAACAACTTTAAAATATTATAGCCAAAGGAATTTTACTCGTCCCAATTGTCCATCTTTGAATTAAGTTTTTTTTGGAGGTGTGCCATATCAATAAAGGTTCTTTTCTTTTCTTGGAGATTTCTTTGGGGGAGGCTACCAACAAGATCAACTTTGAATAGAAGAGGAGTAGTTTTGCCTAGTTTGTCATGCACTTTATGGGACAATGAGTCGGAGGATATCACTAGTTTATTTTTAACGTGTGATTTTGCTCAAGTTTGGATGAGTGTATATTGATGGTTGGACTTTGCTATGGTGCACTCAAATCAAATACATGAACATTATGTTCAACAAGGTTTGTGTTTTAGAGGAAAACGTGTGAAGAAGACGAGATTCATTATATGACATGCGACGTGTTGGAATTTATGGATTTAACGGAATAACGTCCTTTTCAATGATGACAATCTTGATATTGCATGTATTCTGTTTCAAGTTCAACGATTATCATGGATTTGGTTTAGGTACAAAGGATTATGTTCGTCCAGAATATCTTTCACAAATTAGTGTTTTAATCTTATGGAGTGTTTTTTATTTTGATTGTGTTATGTTTTTGTTTGACTATTCTGATGGCATGTAATTCTTATTGTAATATTTTTTTATTCTATGATCACATTCGTGGTTATTTTATCTATTAATAATATTCATTTACTGTTAAAAAATAAAATTGCTTGATATTTAGAGTATATTTTAAATGTGGAAAAGAAGAAGAAAAGTAAATGGAGGGACGTAAAAGTCTATATAATGTGTACTGTCCACCGTTAAATTTCATTTTACTAGGAATGAAAGATTAAAAACCATATGCGGACCTTCATATTACATGTACTGACCAAAATTATAAGGAAAAGGAGAGGAAAGGTAGTGCTATGAAATAAAAAGACCACGTTATCTTTATTTTTTGTATTATTTTTATTTAAAATATTTATGCCAATTATATATATTATTTTAACTAAACAAGATTTTTTTTTTATCTTTCTTTCTTTTTATTTTCTTTTACCAAACAACTAAAATATCATTCTCTTTTCTCTCTTTTACTTTGTTCACTTTATTTTCTAAAACAAGCATACCAATTTAGAGCATCCCTAAGAGAGAATCAACTTTTGAGTTCTTAAATAACTTTTTGCAATGATAAAAAAAACTTTTTGCAAGTCCTAAATCGCCACATCAAAATTAAGAACTTTGTTAATTTTTTACTCAAACATTGAACTCATTGAGAACTGCTCCACATTTTACACTTAAACAGTCCATTCAATCTGAGGGTCTCATCTGTTCCTATAAAACTGATCCCACATCAATATTTGCTTAATGTTTTTTTTTTTTTACTGGAATATTTAGTTAATGCCAAGAACCCATTCTTACAAAAGAACGGTTCTTCCAATCTGGCGAACCCCTCTCACCGCTTCAATGGTGAACTTGAAAAAAGGTGAGTTGTAAGAATTGAGAAAGAACCCATTAAAGTTTCTCTTAATTAAGTTTCTTCAGACAAATTAAGAAAAATAATATGTAACTCAAGTAATGGAACTATTTTACGTTTTTATTAAAATATTCTTACTCTCTTTTTCAATTTTGAGAAAATAATGTTTATTTGATCAAAATTTTTAAAAAATTATATATATATATATATATATATATATATATATATATATATATATATATATATATATATATTATTAGAAACTTCAATGTTTTCTCGTTTGAAGATTATGCACTGACAATTTAAATAAGTACATAAACTTTTTTTTCTCTTTTTTAACGTTAAAACGTCAATTAATTTAAAATGGACAAAACATTATTTTAACACAGACTATTTAACAGAGCTGATCAAAAGAAAAAGCAACGAATTCACTTACATAATTTTTTTTCATAAAGGAAAGTTTAAATGAGTTGTCATTCATATTTTTCTTTTCAGTTAGATTTGAAAGTTTGCATATCCATCCATCCATGCATGATCTTCAAAGATTCAAAGAATTCAAAATAATCACAATTATTTTGTAAATCATTTATCAGGAAACATGGTAGATGTTACATTAGCCAAGTTGACATTAGAGATATAAGGTAAAACAAAACAAAATCAAAAACTTTAAACTGAACTGACCCTCTAAGGACTAACCATAAACAGTCGTCCTAAAGTTCTGTTTCACACTAAAACAAACTTAGCATAAATTGCAAAGCTGGATTTAAGAATTATTTAACAGGAGTACCAGTATTCAATTTTTATAATGCGTAAAAATTCTTTTGGGTTAATAGTCACGCACCACAAACGAAACTACTATGTGAATCAGTAAGTTAGAGAACACGCATGGACCTAAACCATTGTTTTTGTTCTTTGACTAAGATATCTTCACCAATACTATATCAAACTATATAGTTTCTTAAACATTGTTATTTTGAAAAAAAATTGTAAAAAAGATGGGGTTAGCAAAACTTGTAACGAGAATATATAATTCTCTTTAATCTCGATCTTTCGGTGTATATCAGTTTTCTGGTGTATCTTCTGTGTTTCAGTCACTCCATGCATGTGTATTTCTGTGCAGTGTTAGGTGGTGGGGACCCAAACTATGGTCAATGCCACTGCCACACTGATCAAGGTTGGTGGAAGTTTTAACTTCCAGAACTTTGAGTGAATGCAGTGACGAAGTTTTCGAGTGCCCTTTCTGTCTCTCACGTATAATGTATAGTCAAGCAATTCAAGCTCTTATTTACCTTCCGTTTCTTTTGTGTCTTCTAGTGGCCGTAGAAGATCAATAATTTTTTCACGATGCGAAACTAACTTTGGTGTTGGTACGTTGCTGACAAATGCAAAATTGTTTTCACTCTCAGGAGCAGGTATTGAATTCACAAAACAATGCAAGACTTAATATATATTAAAAAAAGTCTCTATTTTTAAGCACGGGAAAGGTGAATAGTATATATCTAAAACTGTTTAGTCTGTTTGGTCTAGATTACAAATATTTTTACCGAAAATAATTATGTTTGAGTTGGAAAAAATCATTATGACAGAAATTTTTTTCCCGAGTAGTTAACTTAATAGAATGACGTTCTAGTAAAATATATAAGGTTTTATAGTTATTGTTGTTTAATATCTGTGAATGAAGAAAGAGATGAGTAAAAGCTGAAAAGGGTTGCTCAGACACACATACATAAAAATAACTGAAGTTTTAGAATCTATTTATTTGAATGCCTTGTTTTAGATATGTTCACGGATGGTGGATCCCTGTTTGTTATCGCATGCAGGAATCTAGGATTAGTTAAAACTGCTTAATTATAAGATTGAGAGCTTTGACTTTTCAAAAGGCATAAAAGAAGGAACAATTTTCTGGCATATCTTCACGGGAGAGAAAAAAGGAAAATAAAGAAAAAGAAAAGATGAATAATGAACAACGTATAAAAAGATCACTATTCAGTACTCAGGTATAAAAAGACCTGGGTTTATTCCCCTTGCCAGAAAAGTACTTTTACTTAACTTCTTTCATTACATTTATGTTCCTAATACGAGGCAGTAACAGAGAGGTATATTCGCACACTTTTATCTTTGACTGAAACACGGTATTATTGATTACTGACTATAATATACTAGTACAAGATGTAGAAGGTGAAGATCCATATTCCGAGTCCATTGTTATTTACCAATTCTCAGAAGGAAATGTACTTTAAGGCCATACAAAAACATTAACTTTACCTAAGTTTTTAATACGGTTATAGGGAGGGGATGTATTTTTTTTTCCGGCTCCACACCAAGGGTATTTATCACCATTGACTATTAGATATTAATTCATGTAACACGGCTTAAATTAAAACATAATATCAACTTCGTCACACGTTCTCATTTTATTTCACATACCCATTGCTTCTTTCAGTCTTCCAACCAAAATGCAAAGAGATCAAGGTAAAAAGGTAACTAGCAAGTAAGCTCTAATTTGCATGATTGTTATCAAAGAAAGTTACTGTACTAAAGTCGTAATTCAAAAGAAATTGAAACACTATAGATAACAGAAACAGTGCTGGATTCAATTATTGGCATCTCTTGAAACACAAATTCAATAGACCTCCACTAGCTAGGAATGTTCTTGGAATACTCTATACTTACAACAAATGCCACAAAATCGATCAAAATCAAGAAAATAATGCTCTGTCATTCCTCTCAAATTTCATTTTGAAGGCAATTGGAGGACTATGAATTTGCCATGCTATACAAATTTGAATAAGGAGGCAATGTCATCCTCAGTATTATTTCCACTTACGATGTTGGGTATATTAACCAAAAATATTTTTTGAAGCTATCTTCCTATGATATACTCTATGGAAGCCTTAATTCCCAAGCCTCTTGAATGTATTAAAATGGGAAAATAATCAAATGAAATCGGGTTGGCCTGTTGAAGTTAAGCATCGATGCCACATTCGACTGTTAGGGTCCTGTTTACACTGGAATTTGGTAAACAACCGCTAGTCTAAGTTAATTGCTTGCGAGATCAACTAGTGAATCTCAGGAGCATGTCACTTGTGTATTTTGCGTTTAAATGTAAAGCTTTTGAATGTTCATCGTTGCAACAAACACTCACTGGTTCGAAATTTGCAGAAAGTAAAATTGTTTAACAGAAATCGAAATGCTGGAAATAACTAGGCAAGGAAAGGAAAATTCTTTGACAGAATCGAAAGGCTGGAAGTAAATTAACAAGGGAGGAAAATTGCAGAATGTAAAGGAGCAGTAAGTTCACTCGATCGAATGAACCATTTAAAAGACAGGAACTCTAAAGTGAAACGTAAATTGCATTGCATTCGAAATGTAAAGTTTACAGAAATTTAAAATGGTTCACAAACAAACATACATTCTCCTTGTGTACTCGTTTCTCTCTGCGCTGGATACTTTGAGTGTATAAGGATTCTGTAGAAATGATTTGCGACCTCGAAATCTAACTAAAAACTGCTATATATAGACATTCGAAAATAAACTGCCCTAACGGTCGAACATTATCCGAATGCCAAGTGTCCTGCCACGTACATCTTATATGCACATAACTGCTCCTTAGAACGGTTATCGGTCTTGCTCAAAGTCGAAGCTGATTTTGTGAAGTTTTGTCAGAAATTGTGCTAAGTCTAGAACTCCTGTTACCTCGACTTCGACTCGATCATACATCAGTTCGAATCACCCAATGATTCGAAAGCTCTCTTTCTTATCCTAGCCTTGTACTTCGCAAATACCTCCTTGAACCTGGGAATCCCTTTCAAAAGACTCTTCTCTCTTTTCGATTCGAACAGGTCCTGACCAGACTCTTGCTCTGTAATACGCTTCGAACCTCGAGACGACATCCAATGCATACTTAGAGCATATTTTAGCCCGTCGAAAATATGGGCTAACAGGTCCACCAACTTGGGATGAGATATCACTTCGGGGATGGGAAAGTAAGCATAGTGTGTGTTACAAGTGCTTACTGTGATGCCACTAAATCCAGCAAATGCACCATGAACCTGCAATACAAAAGCTATGAATCAATATCAAGTGACAAATATACAGTACTACACATGGATGTACTTTTGGAGATGTTGCATTGTATGCATTTTGTGCTTGAGAAATAGTTTTATTGTACTGCCTAGCTGGGTGAATTATAAACATAATCTAGAAGTGCCTAGTTGTATTGATAAGAAATTGAGAATAAAAGGCCGATAAACTGCCTTATGAGAACCAATAACAAAAAGTGAAATCATATATATGCAACAGGAAAATGATAGAGAAGGAGAGAGACTAACAGCATTTTGTCCAAGTACAGTGCATAAAATTTCATCAGCAGCATTTGCTCGACATGCACGGATCATGTATGTTGGATCGATATATTTCACGTCAGCATGAACACCGATTTCCTTGAAGTATTTTTCGTCTGAAATAAAGCAATTGTTGGCATGAAACATTGGTTTAAAATCATTTAAATAAAGACAGATATCTGCATTACAGAATATGCACCAGAAACCATACTCAGAGAGTCAAAAACACAATGCTCGGCATTGTACCTCAACAAATGCGGTTCAGTTTTAGCTTAAACAGAAATAAAAGTAGGAACGCAGCTCAATATCATAACCAAGTTCAGAACTGCTTCATGTCTCGTTCATTTCAAAAATCATCCATGCATTACCTTAGTTATTTTGCCCAAAGCATATTACTCGATCAGTACTTAAAAAAGGAAAAAAAAAAAACTTTATCTAACATTTTTATATTAACTCGAAAGATCCAAACTTTAATAAGATGTGTTTGTGAGCAAACTTTTTCCACTTGCCAAAATTATTATGCTTAGAAGAGCAAATAGCTGCTAGTGCTATTTTCCAAAAAATAACTTGTAAGTGGTAGTGGCGTATATAGAAGGAAACTGGAAGGATATTAAGTTGCCAGTGTTTCTTGGAGAACTAAAACCACCTTTGGTAAACAGCACGAGGCTTCTTCTCTAGGGTTTCACTTCTTAAAGTGGGAGAAGGGATTTGAAGTTTTGAATACAAAATGAATAGTTACAAAATCAACTTTCCTTCTCAATACATTTAGAGACCAAAACCACAAGTAAATTTGACACAGTTGCTAGACGATAGGCATAGACCAAAAATTTAAAATACCTTTTGGTTAAGTTTGGGGAGAAATTATAAATGAGCTATTCCACAAGCTTACATTTTCTTTCTTATATTTGATTTGAAATTTAATTCATGCAAAAACAAAATATATATATTTCATCAATTGATCACAAAATGATCCAACTGAATGTGATCAATTAATACAGAGATAAAGGATTGATAACCTCATTATGAATTGCATTTGCACCAGCATGTGTGTCATTTCCACCCAACACAAAGAGCATGTTGATCCCTCTTTCCTGAAATCCATAACATGCACGTCAAACAAATCACAGTAAATATTGTACCCAGTATAAAAAAAATAAAAACTTCTCCGCAAATACAACATTTATTTTATAGAAGGGATATATAGACCACCTTCAAATTGTCCACAATTTCACTGACTCCAGGTCCTCCACGTGAAACTCCCAATAGGCTTCTTCCACCTGAAAGATGAATATTCTGAACCACTTTCCTTGACAGCTGCAAATGAAATCCCAATATTGTAAACATTCATTAAAAGGAAGAAAAGTTCATCAGATTCAACTATAGATCTTAAATCAAATGATATTTCGACCAAAAATCAGCAAGGAGGGAAGCGTGAGATTACGGGAACCTCTGTCAGCTCTTCGTCTGAAAATCCACGATAACCAAAAGGAATACCCACAATTGTTACATCGTATATTTCGAGTGTGACTACAATCTGCAGCACATCCAATATTGAATCAAACATTGAGAAACAATTTAATGACCTTAAAAACTAGAAGCTGGTTTATAAAGAAAGCCAAACTAGGAATATCCTAAATAGTAAATAACTAGATATGAATGAAAGCAAGGAATATATTTCTGGTTTGTTTGACAATAATTTATGCACAAGAGTATTTCACTGCCCAGAGAATTTAATGAAAACATATTGCTGAGATGGTACAGTCAATGCAAGTTAAAATGTGACATTTCTCTAATAACTTTTGCTTCCTTAACTTTATTGCAAAGCTTTAATATTTAATCTAAAATTTGTCAAAGCCATATGAGAAACAATTTCATATCGAACTAAACTGTCAGATGACATCATTAAGACCAGGGCAGAGCCCCCACAAGTAACAATTGCAGCCTTTACTTCTTCTGGTTTAAAGTGATTGGTTAAGAAACATTTTTGTTGGAGGAGTTCTTAGTGCTACCTACTGAAAAAATACATCCTCTATCCATCACAAATTTCAAACCAACCTCCCAAATCCCATTAAAAAGTACACACCATTGTTTTTAATATAGAAACATTCCTATCTTTTAGAGTGGCATATGCATAACCAGTCACTATATTTCAGATTTGAATTGTGAAATCAAATACTTACCTTTGTTCCACCCAATTACAACCAGGATCAATGCACTTGGCGCCAGCAGATGTAGAGGATGAATAGTATATTGTCTGAGAGATCAAAGCAAACAGAAATTAACATTCAGAACTGTCAACACTTGTATAAGAAACTTAATAGAATAAGATCATCAACTAAAATCCAACACAAGCATTTCCCTTCTCTTCAATTGTGTTTACAAAAGACATTCCAATGCAAGAATTAGTTGAAATAGCAAAAACTGTTTCCTCTTACAAGACAATATTGGCCTAACTACGAGAGTAAACATATGATGTGTTGATGACAGAGAGACAGTATTTCAAGCAACTAACCAGGCAATACACTCAAACGCTTAAGTTGTCAATTCATATTAGTCAATTAGTATTAACAAGTGCCCACAAAGAGAACTAGTTTGATTCAAAATCAGTGAAGGCAACAATAAAAGTCCAAATATCATGGCTATAGAAAAAAATACAACACATTGACAACAAAGGAAACCAGAAATTGATGACACATATGGTTTCAAATTGTGGACTGCATCACCTGATGCAGCCGCACTATTATGATTGCAGCAGCACAAGCGGAAACCGCATCACACCGCAATGGCAATGTTTTTGAAAATCTCAGTAAAATTCTCAACGCAAAACAGCATGTGGAAACAGCCAACATGGGACTGCAATGTACTTCACAGTTCTCACACAATTAGATTTCATTCTTCCTCTTTCATTATTTGTAGATTTATAGGAAATTTTGAAGGGTTAGATATTTAGTAAAATGATAAAGAGCTAGCAACAAGGGAGAGGTGCAATTTGGGAGGGAGAATAAGAGATGTAGGATGTTTAAAGAGTCATGATCAATCATATTTGTTGCAATTATAAAATAAATTCACACTGCAATGGCCGCAATAAGCATCGCAACTGCCGCAATTGCAGTGGCGACATTCGCAATCGCAACCGCAATTTGAAACATGAATGCAACAAAGATTCACGGGAAACAGTATCAACGGTAATAACATCAATCAAACTAAATACCTTTTCATAATCAATTTAAATTCAAACAACGTGAAGGGTGAATGAGACACACACCTTAAGAAGCACTCTGTCATTGTCATTAATATATCCATACCAATCCTCGTCCAAAGGATAACCAGGAAAGTCACTAGTCCTAGGAGTTCTGTGACAGTCACGGACATGACCAAAAAAAGAAGAAAAACATTGCAGTTAAAACACATCAACCGAGAAAAAAAAACTCAAAAATATATATTGTTAGGTGCTTTTGTCGCGATTCTCCGGTTAGAATTGGAGTTTTACCTCGGTAATACCTTTAATGTAGCATAACTTTGTTACATGAATTATTAAAGTGAAACTCCAATTCCGATTAAAGTTTTATGCTAAAAACATCTAAGAACTACGTCCATTGTTTGTGTTGTCTTCCAATCAAAATTGGAGTTTTACCTCGATAATACTTTTAATGTTTGTTACATGAATTATTAAAGTGAAATTTCAATTCCGTTTAAAGATTTATACTATAAACATCTAGGTACTGTTTCTTATCTTCCAATAAGAATTAAAGTTTCACCTCGATAATTTGCTTAATAAATGTTTGCATTAAAGAATTATGCATATTATTGAAGAAAAACTCCAATTTTATTCGAAACCAATACAAATAACAGCAAAGGAACTTTATCTATGTTTTTTCAACATAAAAAAATAAATACAGTTTAATGTAGTCACAGACTAAAGTGCACACATTGTCTTAGAATTAGTCCATACGGACTTGGTTCGTTCCCGATACAGAACATTCAACACGAAGTAGAGACGAACCAACCTCATATTGGGAGAGAACGTAGAGGGCATGGAAACAGCATCAGGGAAGATATCAGTGACATGGGGGAGTCTGAAACGGTCTTCAGAGTCGTCCTTGAACTTGGTTTTCCAATCAGGATTGTTGTTGAACTTGGAAGCAGAGCTTTGGCTCTTAACCTTGGCAAAGACGCTAGAGCCTCTGGTAGGTTCCACCAATGCATTGAAACGAGAATTGGAGTTATTGAAACCGTAGGAGCAACGGGTAGAAGAAGTTGTTAAGCAATGAAGAGTGATCACCGGCGACATGGCACCCATAAAAAAACAGGGGTTTGTGGAGAGTGATCAATGAAATTCAATGCAGGAACAGAACCGGAGGGAACGAGGGGTTGCAATAGTTGTTGTTGTTTGTGGCATGCAGTCACGTTAATGAAATCACGTGAAACAAACGAGAGAGACAACCTTTGTAGAGCTAACAATGGCAATTTGGTTTTTTTTTTTTTTTACTACGGTGCTGGCCCCTGCTGTTGTGTTATGTAGAATCTTCAACCGAATGGAAAGTTTCTTACTTCCTTTTTCTTTAATTTTCAAGCTTTACTGCCTACCCCTTTTTTCATCCTTACCAAACAGGGTATTAAGAATTTATGATAATCATGTTTAAGTAAAAAACAGGTATTTTAATAAAAAAAGATAAATTTTTATTTTTATATAATTAAAATTTATAATAAATGAATACTTTTAAGTATGAGTTATATTATAATTAAAGTTTAAATAAATAAATATTTTTAATTTATAAATTATATTGTAAATTTATAATAAATAATTAATATTATGATAAAGGTTATCTATGATTATTGATAATTTTTTTAAAATATTGAAAGTCAACTAAGAAATAAAAATGAAAAGAAATAAGTGATTACTAAAATTAAGTATACAAATAAAAGATAAAAAGAAAGGACTATGGTTGAGAAAGAAAGTTTTGAATTTTTTTTTGTTTAAATATTTTTTTAGTAAAGATAATTATGTTCAAACTAGATAAAACTATTATAAGTAATAAAATTCTTCTTCTAATTTTTTTTAAGAATTTGTATTCAAAAGTAATAAACTATTTTGGCTATAATGCATCGAGTTTAATTTTCATTTATTTTTAGTGCAAAGATTTTAACGCATTTAACTAATTAATAAGTTAACCATCTTATCATTACATAATAAAATGTTAACAATATATTTAACAGATAATTTTTTTGAACTGTAAATATATTTTGATTAAATACGAGGTTTCCCAATGCTATTACAAAGTAATGGATGAAGTACATAAAAACAACTTCATCGTGAACCATTGAACACGTTGATTAATTTATGCAAAATTATTTTTTAAGTTTAACTAGTAATATTAACTGCTTTAAATAAGTAAAGAAATTTTGTTTGGACTTATAATAGTCCTATTCCACATAAGATGACCTCCTATAAAAAGATATTCGTATCTACCAAAAACAACTCCATTGTGATTATTTATATATTAGAGAAGGCAATTGTTAAATTGCAGGGAATAAAAGTAGGGGGGAAAATTAAGAAGAAATATATTTATTATATATTAAAAAATACAAGCATTCAATATTTGGAGATACTCAAAAACATTTAGAGTGCGTTTGGATGAAGAAATTTAAAATTCTGAGAGATTTTAAATTCTATGAATTTCAAATACTTCAATTGAAATTCTTTTATTTTCAAAATTTTGTGTTTGGATAAAAAAATTAAAATTATAAGGATGAAAAAAATGAATGAAAAAAAAGAAGATATGATTGGTATGTTCACACCTGATCCATATTTTAAGGAGCTTAGACTGAAAGAAGACAATAAAAAGAGAATTTCAATTTCTCACTTTTAGACGAAAATTGAAATTCCAAATTTTTAGTTGTTTAAAATTCTGTTTTAAAATTTCAAAATTTTAAATTCTTCATAAAAAGCATCCAAACAATGAATTTTAAATTACAGAAATTCAAATTCTCTGATAAATTATTTTTCTCAGTTAAAATTCTCTATCCAAACACATTTTTAATGAAATGTTTTTAGAACTTTGATTGATTCCGGTAAAATAGTACTCATTAGAAAGACGATTATGCGTAAAAAAAAGTCCCTACTTATCATCAACGGCCTTTGGAAAAATAAAAGAGAGTAGAACACTTATAGATAGCACTTTTCTCACGTAATTTACCTTATATTGCTAAATGTACACAAGACTTTTTCCAATTAGAGAATCTCATGATCAAATTCGCATCTTTATTGGATGTTTCCAAGCAGCTGATCCAACAAAACAGGTTTCAAATATTTATTAATTTGGTCATTATTTGAAGAGAGCAGCCACCCTTGGCCTCACCTACCAACTCAGCTCGAACAAATGCACAATTTAGAGAATGAGGGAGGGTGTGGGACTATCACTCTCAAATTAACATTTTCAATGTTTTATCTCTTCTTTTCTTTGGATATGCATTTTACCTACTATCCTTGTAACTTCTAAGGGGTGATTGGATATCCGTTAGAATGACATTGAATAGAAGAATCACACTTTCTAATGCATAAATAGATAACTAATGAGCGGTGCATTGACTTGAAAGTCTTCTCGGATAAATAGTTGAAATTCAAATACAATAAAATTTTCCTTTCTCAAGCATCTCAAGCTACAACCTTTTTATCTTTAATTGTGTACTTGATCTTCTTAACAGCTTAATCACTATCTATCAGCTTATCATTTGCTACCTTTATCTCTAAATTGAATTTCAATATTTTTTTTTAAAAAAAAATAGATTTATCAATAGTTTAAAATAAACTCATCTTACAATTTTTATTGTTCATTATAGATAGAAGATATAATTCAAAGATATTTATTTATTATAAATTTAATTAAAATAATTTTAAAATATTTATTTATCATAAAATTTTAATTATATAAAATATAAATATTTTAAATATATTATTATTTATAATTGTAATATAATTTATGTATTTAAAATTATTTATTTATTTATTATAAGTGTTAGTGATATAAAAAAAATATTTAAATCTAAAATACCAGTTTGACATAAATTAATTTGAGTTTGATATAAATTTTTATGTTTTACAAGTACCCATTTAAGTCAATATTTCTTTGCGATTTTTCAAATAATTATGATTTTTATTTGTATAATTTACACTATGGACATGTTTAAATTTTGGGTCATGTTAACTTTCAATATGATTGAAAATTTATTTTATTGTGGTTGTTAAATATATTTTTTATTATTGTATAAAAAATACTAAATTAATCTTAAAACATATAAATTTATGTCAAACTCAATTTAGTGATGGTGAGTATATCTTATCATATTTCACTCACTATCTTAAATATCGTTACTATAATCTATAGTGACGGGGTTGTGATGGTTGGTAAAGAAAATTATTAATTGTTACTAAAACCTATACGTACTAGTAGAAGATAAATTATATGTATATGTTAAAGTGTTTTTCTAATAGCCTTAAGTATCGTAACTAAAATCTATAGTTATGGATACAAGCTGTAAGTATAGTGACTTATAGACGACAAAATAAATGTTCATTGGAATAGGTTTATTGTGATATAACTATAGTTTTGTTTTATACTCACATTTTTTAGTTGTCATTAGATGACTTGTTCCTTATAGTGACTTCTCAGACTTTCTATGAAACTCACTATGGGTTGCCTTTAGAGTAAGAAACAAATGAAACAAAAGAGAGAATAGAGAAGGAAGGAACTCACCATCACTAAGGAAGTTACTATAGAACTCCAAAAGAAGGAAAGAGGTGCTCCTAGAACAGATGATTATGATTCTTCTTCGACCTCTTAAGAGTAGGGTGACTTAAGGAAGAAGAGAAGCCAAACATTATGTTTTTAAAATTCTCAGGGGTTTAGGAAAGGGTTTTACTTACTTGTGTGCCTATCTCTCACTCTTAGCTTTGCTAGACACACCCCTCCCTTCACTTATTTCAAAAGTCCAACTGTAAAGGCCCAAACCACAAGAAAGACAAACAAATTCCTCAGAGCACATAATTTCATATGCTATATTTTACCAAATTAATTATTTATAGTATAAATTAAATTTAATATGTTATATTTTAATTAAAATAATTAATCATTCAATTTGAAAAACAGCGCGTCACTGTATTCTTACTCACACAACATTATTTGTTTTATTATGTGTACATTAATTTTAAATTTATCAGGATGTGATTTTCAATTGTGTACATGCACACAATTTATTTGAAAAACATTATTGCTAGGTAATTTTAGCCAACTGTTTTCACATGGTAGAGTTTTAATTTATCAGGTGAAACGCTAGCGACAATCATTTTTTTTCCTTTCTTTTTCCTTAATTTGAAAGGGACATCGAACCAAATCTCAACCATTTGCATTACATGAATGTATTAAATATTTGAATTCACATCAAAGTTTCTGGTTTTTAAGATATACATATCTACATTCTTATGTTATAATTTAAGATACATAACAAATAAAAATAAAAATGAGTCTTATTCTCTTTACTTTTTTAGATATAATTTTTCTTTATTTTTTTCTTTTAAATTTGTATTTGACACACTATTATCAACTAGAGAAAATATAACATGTATTTAAAATATTTATTTATTATAAATTTTAATCGAATAACAACTTGCATGCACAAAATAGTAATTCGTGACAAATTAGTTTGCCAGGAATGGTAATAATGGAATTCGCAAGGAAGCCATGGATATTATTAGTTTATTACACTATTACACGGTGAATGGCATGGCTTAGGCTTGAATATAGGTTCCTTTTATAAACTAACCTTAAAAACCCGAGGGAAAGGTACACATCAAACATGTGGGTATTGCACCCTATCATTGATTATGCTTTAAGGGCAACCCAACCAGTGCCTTGTTTATTCCTTCCACGTAAAGCACAATTTGTCTCTCCTTATTGTTCATGCACACCCAAATCACATACTAAAACAGTTAGAGCTATTTGGCGCCTAAATTTGCATGAACAATGGGAAACACAGTATCTTACTGTCACATTTTCTCTAAGCATCTTAGTGTATGTCATATTCCTTACAAATTGTCACAGGCCCCATATCAGCACTGTCCATTGCTGGCATATATAAATTTCACATATTTGATGCTGCTAGTGCAATTAAGCACCAACTATACAACATGGGTCATGAAGGAGAGTACCCCAGGGCAGATATCCTAGGTTCAGTTTATTAGACTCTATTCTAATCAAAATCTTTATTAATTTTCGTATTCCTCAAACCTTTGCTGACAAAATTATTAATGGGTTTTACTTATGCAGATTTATCAGCAGAGAATTGCCAAGATTTTTACAGCAGTACTTGGCTCAGTTCAACGCTGGACTCACAAAAGGTTGATCAACTTCTTTCTAGTTTCAAAAGTTGCACAATTAAATTTAACTCGAACTAAGATTTTAAATTGTGGTCGCTTGTTATTGTGAGAAATTGCAGACAAATGCAGGTTAATGTGATTATAACTGCGGTTGTCATCACTCTAAAATCCTTGAAGTTGTAGCTAAAATCGCTATTGCAAATCGTTTTTTAAGACCTTGACTTGAACATAAATATTTAGCATGATTTCTATTTTCTGATTATTCCATCTTTGATTTGAACTGCATGCAGGAGAAAACTGAAAACCGCAAAAGGGAGAGCGATTACGTGAAGAAGAAGAACTGTAACATCCTCGCAGTTCCGATTTCGGAAGAGGAGCTGAAGATACGAAGTGAGCTAGGAATGGAGATTGAAAGAGACTTAGAAGAAGAGATCAAGGAAGGTATTTACCACCTTGCTCTTCGGTTGCACCGGATTTACCAGGAGAGGAAGGAAAGAAGTACAAAAGAAGCATGTGAGCTTGACAATGATTACCAAGCTAGAGCAGTTTCTGAAGTGAACATAAGCATAAGAATGGAAGGAGCAACTAAAGTTGAAATTAAAGAAATCAACAAAGAAGAAGCTGAAAAGGGTTGTGCTTATTCACGGAATTCTAGGCCACAAAATGTGAAGGAAGTGAAGAAGGTTGATTGGGTGAAAACCCTGAGAGCAGGTTCAAGTCCTGTTTGTGCTAGAAGATCATCATGTGTCAGTTCAAAGAATAAGGATATAAAAAAGTTAGGCACTGATGACCCTAATGTTTTCTCCAACTGGAAAATTCATGGTGGGAGGGGAAAGAATGCAGGTTCCACCGGGCTAGTGAAACGGAATGCAAGTGTGGACAAGAAGATACTTCAATTGGTGTGGAAGGTTTGAAGATCTTTATAATTTGATTCGTGATTTCTATTTGGCTTTGTTTGCATAAACAATATTAGTATAGTTCGGAATGATTTTTACCTAATAACAAATGATGGAGAGAGAGAGGATTGAAGGCGTGAAAGTTGTTGTATTGAAATGAAGTTTCAAATTGATGTGATGATGTCTACATATTGAACTTAAATTGGATTCTTCCTTCTTGCATTCTTTGTTTAACTTCACTTAATTGCCTTGCTAAAATGGATCAATTTAATGGGATCAATCTAGAGTTTGGATAGTTTAAACGAGATTCTAGGTTCAAATTGTATAGGTGTTGTGGGTATCTATAATTCGGTTTAACACAAAAAACCGAACCGAATTGAAAAATGATTTGTCCAAACCGGGTGAACTGCTTTCTAAAATTCGAACCAAACTATATTATGAACCAATTGAATTTTTTTTGTGCTCTGAACTGAACCGTCTTATGCTTTGAACTAAACTTTACTTTTTTTAATTGAACTAATCTATTGTTTAATTATGAACTAGTTTTGTTACCGGCTAAAAAGTAGCTCATAAAATGGTTTTGCAAGGATTAGTTTTCTTAAAAGCTTTTGATTAAGTGTTTCCATTGTTTGCATGAGTATTTGCTAGACAATTTCTCATAATCCAACAATTATTACTTTTTATCCACATCAACCATTGAGGGGGTCCATCATTTTTAATAGCTGTTGATTTGATAGGACATCTTCGGTAGGCTTGGAAGATTCAACATCATAGGATTGCATTGAAAACATATAATTTAGTACTGGCTGAATGCCCCACCTTCTGAAGTAATCATACCACACTCTAGAGGGGAAAAATGCATTCAAAGAATAATATCACGTAAATTTGAAACTTCATTTCTTTACCACAACTTTCCCTGATAAAAAGCTTTAAACATTGCCTATCAAAACCACATCCCTTACACATTGTCACCAATTATATTCGTATGAGCTAAATTCAGAAGAGAAAGGTACCCTATCAAATACTAGTTTCAAAGCAAAAATCACAATTTTCTGAATAGTTCTTCACAATATTCGTCCGTTGCGCTAACATGAGCACCTTATAAGCAAATTTAACTAAATATAGTCCATTTTGTTCCTTCTTCCACACTCATTTGTCCTTTTCATCCTATAACAACTTTAGACTTCGCATAACATTTTTCATCTCACCCAACAAATCAATCTCCCACTGAAATAGTGATATTTTCCAATCGCATCCCCACGAACAATATCCTTCCCTCTATTGTTTAATCCGGAATCACAAAAAATAATTCTGGATTTGCTTTTTCAGAAGGCTCCAATATTTTTATGTGTTCCAGATTTATCATTCTGGAAAATAATTAAATAATAATTATGCACTGCAGGGTAATTTCGGAATTTTGCAAACTTATTAAAGTCAATGGGGAGGTGCAAGAAGTATTTTATAGACTGCAGGAAACCATTGCCCAAAAATCATGGTATCCTCTTTCTAGGCCCTTGATATTGCAAAAGCAAGCCCAAGTGCCCACTAACCTTAGATATGAAAATTTGGGAAGCCGTGTTTGGAAGCTTAGATTCTAGAGTCTAGTTAGTGCAATATTTTATTTTATTTTGTGACAAAATTAGCGTGATAACTAGTAAGTGGACGCTTCATATTATATATCACATAATATTTATAAATTAATGAGAGTGTGGGGGCAATGGAGAGGCCAAACATTGGGCTTGGAATCATTGTGAAAGCAAAATGTCATTGTTTGGATATTGGGAAGCAGTAGGGACGGCAAATTTGGAGGTCAGCTGCCTCTAGTTGTTGGCAGGGATTCTCCATAAGGGACACAAGGTAAGGTGACAAAGCCAAGTTCCTTGGAAACCCTTTCTCCTTTTTCCCTTTCGAATCATCAAATTTATGCTTTGGGAAAAGTTTGCAATCCAAACGAATCTATTGCCCGGTCCCTCCTCCTCTTACTTCTCTGCACCTTTCAGTTGACTCTCTCAACCACAACCGTATATATTCTCCTCTTATTTTCTCCTTCACCATTCATTATATATTTCTATTTACCTGGCCAAGAAGGGGATAAGAAATATTAAATACTTTTTTTTTTTTGCTTAACTAAGCTTTATAACTAACTTTTTTTATCCATAGAAATCAGAGATAATATACAAAAATTTATAATAATATACATTTTGTTTAATCAATTAAACTAGATACTTTAACCGTTATAACTGGCTTTAATCATGTTAAGTATATAACCTATATAAGTTGACATCTTATATATATATATATATATATATATATATATGGCCTCTTTCTTTAGCCTCTCCTTTCAACATAATATGTTTTCACGATTCTCAACACATGTTCACTTGAGGTTCCGGTGTTTTTTCTTCTTTCAAATTCTGGTGTTGAAAGAAAGTGAGGAACAATAACAGCGAGTAATCAGTCAATGATATATATAAGTGTTTTTCCATTATTCTTGAACCAGCACGTGACAAGACGAATGATTTCATGCCAACTGCATAATCTAATACCACTATACGTACTGGTGTAAATATGCACCGTGAAAAGAGAATTATGAATTCTTATTAGTTATACAAGTCAACTTAGATTATATGCACTAATCATCATGTAAAAATAGAAATGAAACTAGAAAATTTGTATTTTTAAACAGACTTGTTATGGAATCAATAAATAAAAATGTTAAATTTATTAAAATTCACTGGGATAGAATTCAAAATAAGAATAAAAATGTATTAAAAACATTTTTATAACATTTTTTCACTTTTAATTTCTTAACAAGTGCTTAAGAGTAGTTCTCAATACTATCCTTTATAATATATGTTTTAAATAATTTATTTTATTTGAAAAACATGCTATTGATTAGTGAACTTTCATGTTGCTTCTTTAAGTCTACTCTTGTTGTACAAAGCAATGATATGGAAACGTTCACATCATGTCCATACTTTACTCTTGGTAAAAAATATTGTGAAAAAATATTTTCGAAATAAGATTCTTCGTAGTAAGTACTAGGCTTAATGCCTATAATTTATAACTTATTTTCGAAATAACATTCCTTAATCCTTATAACTTTTTTTTTCTGGGTGCCTAGTAAGTGAATAATTTCCCTTTAATTATGCTAGTTACGCGTGCCAATTACCTTTAAGGGAATCTGCTTATTAACTTAACCAACTTTTTTCAACCTATTTGATTGTATGATAATGGAAATCTAAACCCACACACATCAATGTTGTTCCAGATGTATAAACCTATTTAAATTTATTTAATTTTTCGCCCTTGCCCTACAATGTCATCCAAGTGCTTGATGAAAGGAACTATACAAATATTTTTCACAGCTTTAGTAAATGATAGGAATGCTTGTAATCCGTCCCGTTTTACTCCTGATACAAAGTTGATTCTAAAGTGTTCGAGTTTTGAAAATAGACTTGATATATTTTAATAATAGACTCTGATTATATTTTGTATTATTTCAATCCGGTTCACCATTCTATATAAATATTCATATATTAATAGAAAAGCTGTTTTATGTAATAGATAATATTTTATATAATATTATATTTATATTAAACATATTTATTTTATGATATATATTATAAATTAATATAATGTTAAATTGATGCATTTATTTCAATAAATTTAATTTAATTTGTCCTGACCCATATCATGAATGCCCGTTTATTATTAACGAACATAATCACTATGTTTTGACATAAAGAAGCATAATTGCACCAAGGCTGTGTCAACATATCACAAGAAATGTGCTGATGGAGATGGAGAGGACAAAGAAATATTAGATGAATTGATGGAACGTACTTGAACAACTGAAAAAGGCATGGCTTCTCCTGCGAGGTGTAACAAGAATGGGCTGATTTGACGCGGTTGCAGGAAAAAAAATTGTAAATATAACAGATGATAGAATTTGATAGGAAGAGAGAATAGAAAAAAAAAATTATCAACTGGAGTCCGTAGCTAAATAGCGAGAGATTTGATAAGCAATATTTCCATTGCTAATATCCATTTTTCTTGTAGTAAATTAAGTATTTGAAATTTATGAATATCTCAATATAAGCCCTCTTAATTTAAGTTTCTTTGCAATTAAATGAATGATCGAAGGAAGCATATAGACAATATCCGTTAAGTCATGGACATGTTTGTAGGAGAGATCGATACGGGTATGTAGGCCTTTGTGTTATGAATCAGACTGATCAATAAAGCAAAACTTGCACCAAAGGATTATTACATTATATATATATATATATATATATATATATATATATATATATTGTGTGGACCACAGTTGAAGCTAGCCACGCAGCTTTAACTGATGCTCGATCAAGACCCCCCAAAACAAGCAAAGCATCTTAAACGTGAAATTGGTAATGGGCAGGCTTTGAACTACTTAAGAAGCAAGCTGTCCATAAAATAAAATAAAAAGCATAATATCCTGCTACTATAATTGAAACATCACAATGCAAGCCCCTATAGTTTTGAATTAGGAAGGTTACAAAGTAGTAGCACAGTTCTCCGTCTTTCCCCAAGTAATCAACCAGGTCCCCCCTTTAGTAGCATGCATATATTAAAGCTAGAAACAAACCATTGTTACTACTTACATTCATTAATTAACTAGCTAGCTTGTATATGTATGTTACTTAGGCTTTTTAAGTACTCCACCTTCTTAAATGCAACAAGTTCAACCATATATGATTGTGAATGAGGGAACAGACGTGACTGAGATTCTAGGGATCCTAATAGATTCTCTATAAACCTCATTGATGGTAGTTGTTGGAGAATTGCAGCTAAAAAAAAAGTTATAACTTGTGTCCCTAATTTAATTCTTCTATATGCTTATGCCTAGGTTGTTTGTTAACTTAATAGAAAGGAAAAGTTGATCAAAACAACGGAGAAATTTATTTTCTTAGTGAAAAACTGAGATAATATGGAAGGAAAAGGGGGAGAAAAATCAATCAAACACATGAATTATTTCCCCCAACATGAATTTACCCCACATAAGGATTTGAGTCTTCCAAATTTTCTTCCCGAAGACAAAAATAAACATAACAAAATAATGCTTCACAAACTTCACAAAACGCGATGCAATAAAATAAAACATTAATTACAACAGTCCCTTTCCTTGCTCAGACCCCAGGTCATGATGAAGAAAGGAAGACCCAACCACTAATACAAACAAACTGGTTCCTGTTCAACCTCCTCCACAGTGAATTCAACATATAACAACTTATGAAAGTGTTTCTGATTTCTAGCTCATTTGGGAAAATAAAATGCATAAAATTGAATATAATATAATGTACATTCTACCCCATCAAATAATTAATGCCCTATACCATCCAAGGATTACAAACTCCTGCCAACTAAAACATCTTATACCTAAAGTTATATATTAATTATATATAAATTAAAATTAAAACACGTTAAAATTAAAGCAAGAAAAACAAATAGGTAGGTTTCTGAAAAAAATTGAAAATGCATGACGGATACGCTGAAATGAGACCTTAGCACGAGGATTTCCCACTTTTTTCAGTGCGTGGTAGTATGACCCAAAAAGGTTTGCCGTTAGCCGAAGAAGTAAAAGAGAGAGAGGAATGGAATGAAAGACATGAAAAACGGAAAATGCAGGTGAGTGAGAACACATTGAAGCTACCGAGGAAGTTATATTTGTCTTAGAATAGAGTTATCATCATAGTAGTATCAGAATAGACAAACAAACTAGATGCCATCTTAATTAACCTTCGTGATATCATCCACCCGAAAAAAAAGGTTCCAAACGCGTCACTACACCACCGTTGTAACAAACTGCACAAAAATACTAAAACTAGAACATGTCGCAGTCACAATGAGAAAAAAAAAAAGAAAAGAAGATAACTGATGAAAGACTGCATTTTTTGGCACTTGAATGAAAATTAAAATTAGTCCAGCAGCAGCAATAATTAACCTTACCTAGCTACATCCTGAAACACTAAAATTAACAGTCCTTAATGGAAAAAAGAGAAAGAAACCCTAAAGATGGTAGCAAGTTGGAGACTTTTCTTTTTCTTTTTTTGTTTTTGTTCTTTCCTAGGGCTTCTTACCGAGGGTGTGCTTGTTGTTATGCATCCAAACCTTGAGAACGTGACGCTTGACACCGGTTTCGTTGCAGAAGGCTTGGACCACAGCCTCGTCCTGTTTCTGAATCCTCCACCCTAGTTTTTCAGCAAGTTCAAGCATTTTCTCCTTTTGCTCCACAGTGAATTTTGTTCTGAACCGTTTCTTGGACCCTGTTCCTCCTGCACTCGGATTGTTCGAAATGTCTTCCTGGTCCTCACGCGTGCTCTGAGTTCCGCCGCCGCCGGACGTCGACGGCAGCGCCAGCGTCCCCCCCACCGCCGAACGGTGCTGCTGTCCCGCCACGTGGAGATACCCCGCCGGATGACGGTAGTACGCCGCAAACTGCGGCGGCGGGTGGTGGTGGGGAATTAAATACGGGTCCCCGCCGGAGAAGGCGACCACGGCGGAGGAATCCGCCTCCTTACGGTGAAAGTTGCGGTGGCAGCTGCACGCGGCGCATTTCAACGCGTCAAGGGTGCCCTCCATCCCCGCCGCCATAAACTCGCCGCAACCGTCAAGCGCGTGGCCTCCGATCCCAACGGCGTGGTTCTTCAAACACTCCCTGTACCTCGCCCTTCCGCCGCCGCCGTTGGTGCTCCTTACCGGCTCCGCCGCTACCGGAACCTTCATCCGGGTCGGGTCGTAACCCGCTCCGCCGCCACCCATACACAGCTCCTCCTCCTGCTCCTCTTGATCCTCGAATTCCATTTCGCGAAATTCTTTCAATTTCGTTAACTTTTCGATACTGTTTAACAAGTTTTGAGAAATTCGGGTGGTGGGGGTCTCGTACTCTCTCTCTCGCAGTGTTTCTCTCTCTGTGCCTTCGTGCTTTCTTTGTCCAAAGGTGTATTCGTTCATATACTTTTGCGGTTCTCTGTTTTCGGAGGACACGACAATGAGAGCATAATATACCACTCTCTCTCTCTCTCTCTCGATTTTTTGTCTTAAGATCGTCACCTTCCACCGGCTGTCTCCGGTTACTCGGTAAATTTTTGTTTTTCACCGCTTGCAGATGAATGGATACGGAAAATTAACAGCGAAAAGTTTTCACTTTCGGTGGCCGTGGTACTCTCCTCCCTATGGGGCGAGGACAAATGACAAAAAGGATAGATATAAATTATTAGATATAAAGATTAGTTTAGTCGGTTAAAGTTAATTAAACATTAGTTTAGTTGGTTAAAAGTTAGTCATTAATTTAATTTATTACAATTTTATTTAGTTAGTTACAAATTAGTTACAAATTTAATTATATAAGACTCAATATATTTATATAAAAATTGATTTATTCATTTTGAACATTATTTAAAATAACGATCAGTTTCTCTTTTTTCTTTTTTCTATCCGTTTATCTTATACTTTATTATAAACATTATTAAAATTAATTTTGGTTAAATCAGTCTCAAATCCCCATACTATTACAAAAATTGTAATTAAGTCCCTAAGTTTTATTTATTTTTCAATTGGATCCTTTATTAATTTTTAAATTTGCAATCAGGTCAATATGTTAATTTCTCAAGCGAAATTTATTAGATTTGATAAAATATTTCATTATATATACACATGTTGGAAAATTATTAGGTGATCTAAGATGACCATGTCATCCATGGTTTTAACAAATAATCATCTGACATGTAAATAACTTAATATTTTAAATTGATTAAAATCTTTTAAATTAAGAGATAACACTATTAATTCTTTTTAGATAATTAGTAAATTATATTTAATTTAGTGAATATATGTTCACATGTCACACGATTATTGATTGGTGTCATAAATAACATGATATCCTAAATCACTTAATAATTTCTCTACATGTAGATACCAAGTGTGATTTTATGTTAGCCTAGATGGTGTTGGTGTAGCACATGTAATTATTTTATTATATTATGATGTCATATTGCACTTCGTTGTTATGTCTCCATCTTCATTCATAACTGTTCATTATCTCCGGAAGGTCTCAAAGTGTAACCCTAAGCTTAAAACATATATTTTACATCTCCTAGACCATAACTCTAACCCTAATATGTGATTAGTCATTAATTGGTCTGCAATGTTGTTCACATCTCCATAATCTCCTTTGTAGCAGTTTGTGGAGCTCATGGAACACAAAATTGTCAACCACAACGCTTTTTTCAAAATTTTTATTTTTTATAAATAATAAAAATTAAAAAATCCACATAACCTTACCATGTTTGCATTCCAAACAAATCTCAAATCAAGGATGATGGAGGGACCTCATTAAAAATTTAAAATATAGGGGTCCAATTGAAAAAGAAAACAAAGGGACCTAATTAAATTTTTTTGTAATAGTATAAGGACCTATTTACAAACTAATTTTACCTTTAATTTTGAATTATATTAATTACACATCAAAATTGAACTCTTAATGTTTGACGACATATTTTAGTTAATTTTTAGTTTTATTTTATTAATTGAAAAAAAAATTTAACGGTTAAATAAACAAGTTTTTTTTAATAGTTTCTAAGATTTTTTAAGATGCAAACTTCTAACTTCTTATATTTTATTATTGTCCTTAATACATTTATTAATTTTCTTATTATCATTTTAAAATAAATCAAGATTTTATTATTATTTTTTATTTTGCACTATTCAATTATTTCGATAACTGATCTTATCTAACATTTATAATTTAAAAAAATATTTTTTCATATTTCAAATATCAGTTTTCAGCTAATTTTCAATTAATTTTATTCAACATAACAAAGTTAACTTTGCCATTTGCGCAAACTTATTAAGTTATTTCTTTATACTACTTTTTTTAGTTCGACAAAATGAAAGCAAAAAGCGTTCAATGATAAATATATTGATATCATTGAAAAGACACAATACAAGTTTACTTTTTAGTTTATGTAATTAATGAAAAAAGAAAATCATTGCAAAAACAAAATGATAAAATGAAATTTTAATTTTTAACATTTACATTAAAAATACAAGTTGCAAAAACTCTTTTATTCACACGTTACTACAAGAATGTTGTGTAAAAATAATTTTATCACACATTAAAAATTATATGAAGAAATATTGCTGAATAAAAAATAAAGAAATTATATATATATATATATATATAATACTTTTCACTGAAATTTATATTATATTTATATAATAAAAAGAGAAAGAATGTGGGATTAAATGATCAATTTTAATATGATAAAAAAATATATGGATAATACAACCAAAAAATGGAGACAGAACAAAATCATGCCACGCTCTCCATCAAATCGCATGACAGGCACTGAAACTGAAACTCTACGGGTTAATTTTAGGGTGCACGCATTCCAGTGCCTGAAATGAAGTGACGTCGTATGGGACTCGTGCAAGGAGGCGCGTGGGTGGCGCGTGGAGTAAACGAAGCATAAGTAGATTGCTTTGTTTGCTCCCACATAGGAGGGATCAAGCGAGAGCGGGGGCCAGAGGGAGTGCGTGTAATGTTATTATAGCTGTAGCCTTGTAGGAGTGCTTTTCAGTATGAGAAAGAAGAACAGTAACACTAGTACAATTTCACACTTTTGGATAATATTTTTACATTTTTCTTTATTTTTTATCTCTCTTATTTTCATTTCTCTTTTACATTTAATTATGCCTCTCTCTTTTTTATTTAATTTCTTAGATTAGACTAAAAATTAAAGTGTACATGTACACCATTTATCCAAAGAACAAATGGAATTTGAGTGATAGATACTAGCTAGGGTAGTAGTAGTAGTGTGAGTGATGAGCATGGCGGAGGAAGACAGGGACAAGGGAATTATTACACACGAAAATAAATAAAAAATGTAAGTTGTCGGCATTAATGGCAGCTGTTGCTACGTGCGGTCTTCCTCCGACATGGGTGACGAGCTTTTGGCGTCAACATGCACTTACTTCGCTAATACACTGATTAAAAAACAGTTAATGCTAAACAATTAAAACTACAATTTTCTTTCATTAAAAATATAACACTAACACTTAGCATTAATAATATTTTTAATAGTTATTTTTTAGAAACTAGTCATGATTTAAGATTATGGTTGACAAGTCACTCTAATAACTTATAATTTGATTTGATTAAAATAAATTATTCGATACCCACACCTAAGTTATTAGACTTTTTTTTTGTCTCTTTTTATCTTTTTTTAAAGAAAGAAACATATTAAAAAAAGTATTATGGCGTTTCATTTTTTTTAAAAGTAATAAATCATTATACTTAAAAAGAAATTGAGTATAATCATCCCATTTTATCATTCCTTGATAAGTTATTCTCCTAACTCAAAGTTAAAATTATCATGCTAAATTTTAAGATAATAAGTTAATAAAAATACATTAAATGTTGAAATTGTCAAATGCTTTTATATTGATTTATATTTAATTGTCACGCAGTTTATTACTTGATCTCATTAAATACTTTCAATTCAATTAAACAATTTATATATGAACTACTATAGTTACAAACACATGTAAGAATAGATATTTAAATTGACAAAAAAAAAAAACAAGAATATACTAGCTAGTTAAAAAAGTTTGAGGAGAAAATGAGTAGTGAGAATGGATGAACTTTTGGGCATTTTGACAAAAAACGCTGTAATATCATTCTGTGATGTAGGAATCAAATAAACGACGGCAGTTCAAAGGAGAATGACGTTATGGGGTCAGCATCTCTTCACCAACTAAAAGCACACTCTTGACTGGCGTGAGAAACTGAATATAAATGCTAAGGCGGCACATCGCAATCCATAGAATGCGTTATGGAAAATAAGGAGCCATTGTCTTCCCCAATCTTTGGAAAAGACCACCCAAGCTTACTCAAACATACCAAGCACGCATGTTTCTCCTCTAGTGCATATAGACAATATATACGGATTATTTGTCATGGTTCGTCTTCATTCGGTATTCTACAATTTTAATTAAACGAGTTAATATTTATTAAATTTTAATTGTAAGTTTTAGAATACCGGCTCTCCAGTGTAGATAAGAGTTTAGACAATAGTATATAATTGATACGAGGTGTGCTGGTCCTGCCTTGTCAGTGCATAGTAACCAGTCAACTGATTATTTGTCCACTGAGTAATCACCTATCCATCCCACTAAGTCATTAACCCATACATAAGTACCATTTTATAAATAAAAGAGGTAGATAATAAGTAATTCATCTTTTAACCCTACTAAAACATTATTATTTACTCACTGACTTATAGTTGACTAACAATTCAAAATTTGGTAAAAACACGAGGTATCCACATTTGAGATATACGTTCTTGTTTCTAGGGAACTTATAAAATGGATTGCTTCTTATTTGCGGCTAATGTGCCTTAGAAACAGTGGTGCTTGGAAAAATTGTGAATTTGTGATGCTTAAATCTGCAACTGCCGGAATAACAAACTCTATATTAATTAGAACAAAGAAATGACTTAATTGCGAGTTAGAATATGGTGAGAGGTGTATGTAAAGTGTAAGGCAATCACTTGATTTTTTCTAAATGAACCATTGCTAATGAAAGACAACACATGACAAGAGTTACAACCTTAATTTCTTTCGTCCTTTCTCTTCTGTGTCAAGAGCTCAAGGCTCAAGAAAAAAAAAATCAATACACCATCTAGAAATGTTTATACTAAATTTATAAATTAGGATTTACTATTTTTTTTAGTTCCTGGATTTTTAAATTTGTTTTTATTTCTTGTTAAACCGTATGTGAAGCCAATTTTTTGTATTAGTTTTGTGACAGCAAATAAAATAAATATTAGTCATGATCATAAAACAAATGATCATTAAACAAAATAAGCTACTTTTATTTTAAAAAAATATAATAGATAGTAGGCCACTATATCATAAAACAAAATAAATATACTATAACACTAAAGGGTATCAATTTTATTCTAGGTATAACAAGTCAAAAAGAAAACAAAAAAACCTTACATTTATGCTATTTTTATATGAGAAGAAATAAAATAAATAAAGAAAGAAATATGAATGATAATACTTTTATTTAATTAAAAAAAATACAAATTTCTGTTTTTTTTTTTCTTTTTTTAATTCAAATTTTCTTTTTTTTTTCTCCGTAATTTTCTTATCGCTATAGCACTTGCACGGTTAAACTCAGATTCGCTAGAAACTTACGTCAACGTCAGATGGATTTTACGAAATGAGCATACACAATACATACTGTGTACATTAACTAAAAAACAACCTGGGCACATATAATAATATAGAAAAATAAAACAAGAACATACAGATTCAACCCAAAAAATTATTGTGCGTACTCTAGACAGATCTCTGACTCTGACTTATGTATTGTTGTTTAAAAAATTATTCTTATACAATTTTGTTACATTCACAGGATATAAATTAAAGAAAGATGCACAAATATAAAATAAAATAAAAGATATAATAAACAAATAGATAAGAAGATCTTACTAACAGATTTTTTAAAATAATAATTAAAGAATCAATCGCAAAAAATGATTAAAATTTATTTTAAAAATTAATGTTAAATATGAATTTTATCCTTAAACTTTTTGTAAAATTCAATTTTAGTCGATAAATATAGTTTTTTAGCATTTTTTTCCCTAGTTAACACTTTTAGCATCTGTGTCAAGTATAGCGTCAAGCAGTGACATATAATCATGTTAACAACAATTTAATAAACTTGCCACGTTATTATGTAGTCTAACGTGATATGGTCATGTTTGTTTTTTAAATAATGTTTTTAATCTCCCATTTTCTGAAAGTAGTTAATGATATGAATTTACCTAATGAAAAATAAAAATATAACATATTATAAAAATTATACATAACTGATAAGTTAAACTAGCTAACTACTTGACGTTAAGTGTTTGCTATCATCACTATCAACTTTAACTTCATAATTTTTTTCTTTGTCTGAAAGTAACGTAAGATATTTTTTAGGTGGAAAGTGATGAAATTAATTCTTAAAGAAATAAAGTATCAATGAAAAAAAAAAATTTCCCACAAATATCATTCTATTTATATAATTATAGAACAAATTTTTGTCATTCCAACCAAACTATTAGTCACTTAATTTATACTTTGTAGGTAATATCACTTCATAACTTAAATTTGGTACTTAAAATTAGGTGCTAAAAATATTAATACAGGAAACAATCAAGATAAAAATGTTAAAAAAATTGTTTAGGTACAATTTCTTTTTTAAAAAAATGGGGACACAAACATATTTAGCGCTATAAATTACAGTGAGATTAATAATACTATTCTATAAACAATATAATATTTATGTTTTTCCTTTTTCAACTATCCAAATTTCAAATTGTGTTGATAAGAAAAAAGTAAAGAAAAGAAACTGTTTTGGAAATGGAAGGTGATGGGCAGTCTAATCACATTAAAATCTGGAACGGCCCCCAATAATTGATGCAGAAAGAAAAGTTCTTCATGACTCGTTACTCTGTTAACACGAGTCTTCAACAGCAACTTATATGTTATCACCCCTGCCCTTGGATCAAAACTACTTTAGCCATCAATCATCCAATGCCATTCTCACACATTTATCTATCCCTAGCCCATGACTTTAATTTAATTTTATTCACTTTTAACACATTTTTTAATTTTAATATGTGAGACCAGACAATGCATTTTGGATCCATTAAGGGGGAAGTCCGAAAGGTCCTTTGTTAAGATAATTGTTATCATGTCACACTAACTGCATCCATTGTCGCTTCGTATAATCGCAAACTAGCTAAAATAGTCAAGCATTTGAACTTTCAATTAATTGAATCAGAGAGACTTTAGCCAAAATAAGTAAAAAGAATAAAGCATTCAACTATCGATGATAATTACTACACAGGAATGAAGGTAAGGATTACCTTGGTCTAATCCTTTTACAAGATCCAAATAACTAATCCATTGAAAATTGAAGTTGCTTTGCACCATTTCCTTATTAGGGAAATCCGATCCTTAACTAGAATGTTATGTTAAAAGAGTGATAAGGCTAAATAAGCCATAACAAGAGGGGACAATTTTTCCCTTAAAAAAAGTGATAGTTTCAGACAAGATAGTGTGAATTTAAGCGACACGCTTGTTTCAGCTTAGATACTTAAAAAAGGGCCGTAAGCAAGTTAAGCAACAACATTAATCAAGAAATTATAAAAGCATGCTTCTTCTTTTTCTTTTTTTTCAAAGGATTAATTTTAAAATTAACATGAAAAGAAATGAAAAAAAACAAAAAGGAAAAAAAAATTGGGTGAAGGGGTAGATGGAGTTCATCATGTGATGCTCCAAAAACAGCCAAAGCGGACGGATAGACGTCTGATGTGACGTTCTGACACACGCACACAGAGAGAGTACTCAATCTCTTTGTCGTGTCGTGTATGTGTGTTTGAGATTTTAGTTTTAGTTTTTTAAAATTTGAATTTTAAAGTTAATTAAATATATTACATGTAAAATATAATTATTTTAAAAAATTAACTAATCTTTATTGTTATGATTTTTAAAAGAAAAACTATATTATCGGCATTTTTTAGAAAGTTATATTAATATTTAATATATTAATAGTATCTTTGTTTGTTAGTATAAATTCATAATTCGTAATTTAATTTTTATTAAATAAAATTATATCAACAAAGACTATTTTAATGTTAAATAGTTAAAAAGTGACATATTTTTGGTAAGATAACGATTATTTATGCTAAACTAAAGACATATATATAATTACATTATATTTACAATAAATTTTTTATATAAAATATAATTTAGTTGAATTGGTTCAAATTTTTACGTGTTTTTATCTTATATATAAAATTTGAATAAATCTATATGTGAATAATTTGCAAGTTAATTTCCCCTTACAATCATCTTTATTAGAATTAAAAATTGCTGTAAAAAACTGAAGTTAAAACAATTGTAACCTGATCTAAAAAATAATAATTTTATAACTGATTATGTTTAACATATATCATGTTTTGCCTTTAAAAAAAATTACAAACATTTGTTAAATTAATTTCGATCAATTGCAAGAACTAAAATATTAGGAGTGTCTAATAACATGTTTGTTTTTCCATTGAAATTGTTGAAATATGTGTTTGGATGTTGAAAAGTAGGATTAAAATCCATTCATTGAACGTACATTTGTTTCTCTACAACCATATTCTCAAACATAACTTAAGTTGTAAATTGCTATCTCACGCATTTGTTGTTAGAATAACATTATTGATATCATTAAAAAAATATTTTTTTGTCACATTAGTTTATATATACTTTTCTCTCTTATGCCTATAAATCATTGGAAGGAAAAAAACAAGAGTTCGAAAAAGTTATTCTCTCATAACTTGAGAAATCAATATTCAAATTCCAATACAAAGAAATGTTTATATTTTATGTTTGATGGTGTCTCGCCTAAAATTACTTCAATTAAAAAATAATATATTTAGCGGAAAAAATCACTGGAAGAACATTTTGTGTAAATAACACTGCTTCTATCATTATGTTTGATACAAAATTGTTGGATTTTTTTAGTTCTCTTCTTATATGGAGTAAAAAACTACATGAGATTTTGTATGTGAAGAGGGGTCGGATTAGGATAGGAAAGACTTATTTGTGAGGGAAAAAAAGTTATAAAACATTGAGAGTGAAAGGAAATGAATAAAAATTATTGTGATTTTTGCACATCCCAAACAATGTTTTTCATATTGCAATTGTGAATTCATTTATCATTGGACAATAGGTTTTATACACTTTGTATTCTCTGTTCTGTATTTTAGAGTTTCATATTCTTATCTCTTATTGTAAGTATTGGTGTTCTGTTTTTATCCATTTGTAACATGTTTTATTTGTTGGAAACTTTCTTGTACATTTATTAATTATAGTGAAAATATTTCTTTGATCTAAATGACTTGTAATCTTTATCTTTGTATTGAGAGATTTGTTCACATTAAACAAATTCTGTCGGGTGTGTGCTCTTTATTTCTATTTTACGTTCTATTTTTATTAATATATTAATATGTAGGTAGGTTGTTTTGGAGAAGTTATGTCAGCTGCCTATTGCTGTTACTCTCTTATTAAATTTGTTACAGGATCGGTCTGTTTTCCCTATAGAATATACATCATATATCTAATGTCTTTAGAATTATTTATATACTTAAAATTAGCTAGCTTGATTGTAATTGTTTTAATGTTAAACAAAAATGAAACTTTTGAATTATTTTAGTATATATAAAACTTATCCAGAAACATTCGTGCGCAATCCAATCTTCAACTAATTCATGAATGGAGCCTGCATGTGCTCGTCGAGACTTATCAGTTATCACCCATTACTTTTGATTTTTTTATTATTATTACACTACATGAATATATATTATAGTACTTTATATTATTTTAATTTGTTTCAAACTAATCGTGATTGACTGATTGTATGATTAAAACCAAATTAAATTGTGACAAACACATACTCAAAATTTTCATAGGAACCTTCCAATTTTAGTTTTATGATAAATTCTTAATATTTTTTAAGAGATTACTCAAATTACATATATCTTATTATGTAAAACTTACAGCAGCTTGCTATCGGAAATCCTCATATCTATATTTATTTTTAACTCCCCGAAGTATTTCGGAGTTTACTACGCCCTTCCTCGCCTCAAGTTGTCATGATATACAAATTATCTTTAATTTTAAATATATATTTTTTTCATATCATAAATCTTATTATGTTTATATTATTGTTTTTGCTTGTCAGCTGGCGGGAAACCGCAGATAAAACAAGACAGAAGGAGAAACAAGCAACTTTTTACATGTACTGTATCTATGTCACCAAACACAAAACCATGAATGAGTGAAACCAACGACGATGCATCCCTCTCACCCGTCTTCTCTCTCTCTATTAATCTCTTCCTTGCACGCCAAAGCACCCTTCTCTTCTTTCTCAAAAAACGGACATAGTCACAGTTTCTCCATGAAATTAACTTGAATGGTGAATAATGAAGTTTTAGTTTTAATTAAATTACGAACGGGACGGAAAAGTTCTCCCCGTTGAGATAGAGAGAGAGGGAATTGCGGGGAAAAGAGAAGTGGATAGTGACAAGACAAGAAAAAGAATGGGACGACCGTGATTTGCATTTCTATATTCTCTTGCAGCTTTTTTTCTCTCTCTCTCTCACACTGCTCTTTGTACTAATAACACAAACACACATACACACATACGACTGGCTTACACTGAAAACTGTGGCCCCCATACCACAACCCCAGCTTGCTTGTCGCACCACCATCACCTCCATCCATTCATTCGCCAACAATTCACTCTCTTTTCTGCACTTTTCCCTGCCGTTTCCACTGTGCAATTATATCATAACATAAAAAAAAGTTTGATGAACACCTGTTAATATATTCAACACCTAGAAAAAAACATAGACATTATAAAATTTGTAATTTGACCAAAAAAGACATATATTAATAAAATGTTTAAATTTTAAAAATATTTATGTATCATTACTTCATAACATAAAATATAATAATATTGACCAACATATATAATCTAACACAGTGAGTAAAAAATTGAGTTTTTAAGTATATTGACAGATTTTCAAATTTCTGTTTGTATGTTTGAAACAGATTTTATTTTAAAAAAGACTTATTTCAGTCATCTCTATTTCTCAGAGATTGGTTTTATAACTTCTAAGTTCAAGGATACTTTTCTTTCAATAAAATATAATAATTTTGAGATTTTAATTCGTATATATATATAACATAAAAGATAATAACATTGATAACATAGTCCTAACATTTTTTTAAAAGAACATAGTTCAACATATAGGTAGTAGATAATTGGCTTTTTTAAATATGTTAATAGATATTTGATTTTTTATCATATGTATGAAAAAGATTATTAAAAAATAAAATCTACTTCAATAATGTTTACGTCTCAAAAGATTAATTTCATAATTTTAAAGTATAACAATACTTTGCTTTCAGTAAAATATAACAATCTTGATTGGGTTTAATTACTTCATATATATGAATATATGAATGTTTGAATTAAACTCAGATATGATTCTTCAACTTATATAGTGAGTGAGCTTACTACCACGAAACGCATACACAGTCCTGGTCACACATGTTCTTTCCCTTTCCCCCTCTGAATCTTTTTCACGAAATCGGGTTTTGTATAGCATATACACATATGTCTGCAAGCAAACTAGAAATACACTCAGAAGTTAAGAATCATAATGCATATGACTCTGAACTGATATCGTCATCACAGAGCCATAATTAGGACCACTTCTTTTTATGTGGCTAGAGAGATAAGGGCGTGTGTGTGTTTGCAAGATATGCAATGCACAAAAAGAAAAGGGAGTAGTAATGATCTTAACGTTTTGCTATCACCCACCAACCACTGTTAATTTGGCATGACCTTATGCACACTAAAAATAAATAAAGACCATCTGTTCCATTAATTATTCTCTCCTAAGTTCGAATTCTAATACTTCTATTCATCGTTACTTTTAATTAAACATGTCTTCATATATGTACATTTTTAATCAAATTAATTATCAACTGAATGTAACATTTTCTCAATCCTTCTAACTCTTGGAAGGAAATCGAGAAAAAAATCCAGCGTCTCAGACAAAAACCCTAGCAACTGACAATTGGCAGTACAGAGTGAGACGGGGAAGACAATCCCAATAAAATAAGCTTTTCAAACAAAGGGGTATACCGAAGGTGAAATATACAAGAACAATGTTCTGATTTCCCTTAAAAAAAAACAATGTTCTTTAGTTCTTATTTGAATAAATTTCTGAGTAATTATAAAGAATTTTATTTTAAGAGCATAATATAAAGTTCTAACAATACTTTCTAATACATTATTTTAAGACATGTTCTACAGTTAATAGAAATTTATTAGAAACCTCAAATTATGAGTGAAAAGCTCATTAAATAAAAGGTGGCACTTATAAAATTTTATAATTTTAATAAAATTTTACTTATAATAAACGGTAAATAAAATGAATATGTTATTCACTTTTCTCATATTACAAATTATTTATGCACGAATCATGACGATATTATGTAAGAGATGCTTATAATTTTTTTGTAATAAAATAAAGCAAAAATAATATGAAATGTGACGAAAATTAGCCACGCATCTTCGTTCATAAATTCCATCAAAATGTTTTGCACCATTGATCATTTACGAATATATAATGTTGTTTGTTGCATAGAATGCTTGAGAGGGAGGAGCGAAAAGGCTAGTGGAACAACTGAGAGGTTCTTAAATGGGATATATAGCTTTTGAGATAGGGAGAGGGGGAGGGGGGTGGCCCTCTCTATCTGCTACTTCGTTTGTTACTTTCTTTTTTTGGTAGAGATCGATCAAATTTAGGGGAAAGAGATGGTGTGACAAATGAAGGCTCCAAAATACAAGAATACTTATAAAAATATTTATATTTTCTTCCTCTCATCAAGAAAAAGAGTAGATTTTGAACCTACGATTGTGTTAGATGTGAGACTGGATCTTAATTTGTTACTTTTTGTTTTGGGAGAAAATTTGATATATTTAGAAAAGTATTATTATAATAAATTTTAAAATATTTATTTATTTTCTTATCATATAATATTTTATCTTATATTTCGATTTCCTCTCATTTTATCTCTCTATTATTAAAAAAAAATGTATACAATTGATGTTCAGATGTAATTTCTTTTTTTATTGAAGACTAAATTCTAAAGAAGACAACAGGCTACTATATTAGGGCTGACATTGTCAAATGCTTACTCCACTTGCATCCAGCTTGCACCAAAATGGAAGATACCATTACCCAGTGACTCTTCACCTGTTCTTGCGTGCCCTCACCCATCCCTCAATGAATCATGACTTCCATGTCTGAATTTATGACAATGGCATCATCATGTCCCTAAATTCTTAAATATGAAAACTTATCTAGATTCCATTTCATTTTGTTTATTTTCCCAAATCATATTTTTCATTATTTGGTACATATAGCTACCTTGTGATTCCTTCCAATAAAATAGGTGGAGTTCATCTTCCTTACGATATTTCCTTTATTCTTTTCCCTTGTACAACATATAAATATAATCCACACAATTTCCCTTTTCCATATCTTTTGTTTTTGTCATTAATACATCCGACTATACCACGACAAAACATACACAAATGATGTTTATTAACATATCATTAAATTTGAAATACGAAATTCTGATTTATTTGTTTGGATATATGTTTCTTTCTCACAATATACATAAATTGCCATCATTTTATACGCTTATATAACATTATGTATGTATGTATATGTATTTATGTATATTGACCGAATTCAAATGAAATTAATATATCCAGAATAGGTTGATTTGATTTAATTAATTGGTTTTGAAAAAAAACAATTACTGCTTTGAATAATATTTTAATCTATATAATTATGCAGTTTTTGTTCTAGTCCTCTTATTTTTTTTTCTTTTCTATTTGTGTCCCTATTTTTTTAAAATATTAATCTGTCACCTTATGATTTCAGTTTCTATAAAATTTTAAACTTTTGATATATGCCTCTCTAGTGAATGATAGCTCTTCTCATGTGGTGCAAAAGGTCTTTGGCAAGGACATATTTTTTTGGTATTGATAAGGAGATCCCTTTGCACCCATTTTTTTTTCTTATTGTGGCCAAAGGGTTAACTAGTTTGCTAGGAAGGCGATTGAACTTGGATAATTCTAGGGTTTTCAGGATGATGAGGGAAGTGTATATCTATTACAATATGTTGATGATGCTATTTTAGATAAATATGAATTGGGAAAAATTGCAGGCTATAACAGTTGTCCTTCAAAGTTCTGATATTGTTTTTAATCTTAAAGTTAATTTCTATAAGAGTAATTTGTTTGGGATTAATTAATTAATATGGGCGAAAACCCACAAAATCCATTAAGGAATGCAACATAAAGCACAATATCAGAGAACAAAACCTCAAGGCTGTAGTCCAAATCGGCTAGCACGAGAAAATCAGGGTGTAACAAATTGATCATACAAGAAACCTAACATACAGCCAATGTCGACCTTTAGCTAGCAATGGAAAAGAGTCGTTTGAATGCATATGGTTGATCATGCAATTTTTTAAAAATGGCACCTTGTCGATAGACGAGAATGAAACATGTTGGATTTTACAAGACATGTTATAAACAAACATATATATTCGTATAAGAGCGTTGCTAAATAGTATGAAGAGATACAAAAATTTGACGAAGGGGTGTTAATACTTCATTGGTTGATTTTTAAGTTTTAAAAAATAAACAATTCAATATTTTATGGAAATCATGGTGTTTAAATTGCTTTAACACTTGAATCTTTTCATAACTTGGCCATATAAAAAGTTAAGAAGCTAACTAAGCAAGAAACACATACAATATAACTTGCCATCACAATCAAGTGTGAGGCTAATCATAAAAACCAGACTAAACATCAATCTAAATTCTTCAATCAACTTGCTAATTAAGTTGCGATCACATTGTAAACTTTTTCTTCGCACAACAAATTAAAATTTACAATGAGCAGAAATTTTATTTTATTTAATTAACTCCTTTAATATGGTTATTTTAAAATTAATTCTGCCAAAATTTAAAACAAACTAAAAAAAAACTAGGACTTGTTTGAATGTATTTTTATTATTAATCTTTTTTTGTACAATAATACGATATGTTTTTCAAAAAGAAAAAAAAGTTGCTTGATTAATTAAAAAATGATTTTTTTTTCAACTAACTCGTGCACTACCCCCACTTCATAAATAATCGTATATAATTATTTACCCAACTCATCCCCAGGCACGGAGAGAAATAATCGGGGAAAAGTGTAAAAGGGAGTCAGTTTTAGCAATTGACACCTAAAGATGTTATTATATTCTGAAAACGAATTGGCAAAATAATTAAATAATAAATAAATAAAAGCTAGCACATCCACCCTTAGGTAGCCATCTCCATTCCTTCCACCAAATGTCCAAATGCAATAAAGAATTCAGAGGCAATGAGAACAAATACTAGGTAACCCTCAAAAGTCTTGTTAATAAAAAACTATATACCAATATTTATTTAATGGGCCCAGAAATGATAGCAAATTTAGACATAATATACGGAGGCTAAAAGCTAAAATTGAAGACACTTAATAATAATTCCCTACAAAGTTAAGGTTCATAGAGCACACCGACATCACTTACCACGAACTTGTTAGAAATTTGATGGGGAAGCAAACTACCGAATCATTTAAATGGAGAACTTTGAGAAGAAAAGCAATGATTTAATGCAACAGTGGAATTGCATACTTTTGGGGTATGACAATGCCATAATAAACTGGTTTAAATGGTTGTGGCCACTGTTATGGTACGATAAAAACACTGTTACACTGTTCCACTTAAAATGAGATAGTATCCGAAGAATGGTAGAGGTACTCATATATTCCCTTAGTCACTGCACTTATTCCATGTACTACTAATTGGAAAAATAATAGAAAACAAAAAGAAACGAAAAGCATGGAGATTATATAAAGATGATGCATAGCATAATTTTTTTATTCTGTATAACTAGACAACATTTTAATGTACAGTTTATAAAGTATGATTTAAATTGAGGTTTGAACCTGTGAAGATCATGCATAAGGCAATGGGCCGAGTATTGGACATAATGTTAGATGGTAAAATAAAATAAAATTTTCTACACAGAAAATACTGTGTAGGCTAATCATTAGTACGGTACATCATTAACTTAAAACTATTCTAAAGCAACGTCATAAGATAATCATTCTTAGACCCATTTTAAGAAATGTAGAAAATATATTAATAACATGAGTCATTCTGTTCATGAATTGACTTTTTATCTACTGATTCCATAGTAACTACAAGCTGCAAGCAGAAGTACATTTTTCTTTCAATTATGTTTATGGGCAGTTGAGCAAAAGCTTAAATGGTTAATTAATACTTTGCATGATTTTCCTAAAATAATTGCTTTGCTTTGGTTTCGCTTTTTGCTTGCAGCTTTAGTTTTACTTAAAGATGGAAATGTAAAGCGTAATCTTACGAAATGACATTCCCGCGTGCAAGTGAAATATATATAAGTGGGTCATCTAGACCTGCTTTATGCACAGTTAACTGGATTCCTTGATTAAGATTTTGTTTAATAATTAAGAACAATAACAGTTATATAACATTTAATAAGAGTATCTTTAACAATGCAATTGATGAGAGTTGCAAAATGCAATACTCCTCCATAACAATTATATACTTTTATTATTTTTAATAAATTTTTCTTCAATCCAAAAACAGTATAACACTATAAAGTTTTTTAAATGAACTTCACAATCTATTTCTAAAAAAGTATTTTAATTATAAATGAGAACTAAAAAACAGAAGGCAATTACTACATTAAGCAAATTTCTTAAGTACCTTTTTAAAGTTATTTTTTTTTATTTTTATGATATTTTTATGGTTCCTACAGTGTTAATTCAATGTAAGAAGTTAATATATAATTTTGTTCCAATGGTAAAAAACTTTAAAAACTCAAATTTTTAAATTTTTTTATTTTTACTTAATTATGATATTATTATGTGTCAGATAAATATTTTTTTTTATTACTAAAAAATAATTTATTGTAATTTTTTTATAAAAAATATAAATATTATATTTTAAAAAATTCTCATTATCACATAAATTTACTCAAATAATTAAAAAAATTATAAAAAATAGTTTCTTCACTTAAGTTTATAGTCTTACATAAAATAAGAGGCAACTCCCATTGGAGAGTTACCCTTACTCTTACGTAAATAACACGACACTACTTGATTCAATACAAACAAAATCAAATTCTCAAAAGATATTTATAAATTATAAGATTTTTTTTTATCTCTATCTCTTTTCCCATTCTTGAAACAATGTAGTTTACTTTTTTTTTCATTAGTGTCTCCACTCTCAAGTAAATCATCTTCACACTTGTGAGAACTACGATAATTAATTTTTTTAGTTTCTTTAAATAAATATCACATATTATCTCTTCATATTATTATTTTTTATTTTATCCTTTCTTATATAGTTAAATTTTTTTATTGATATACAATAATTGCATTGAAATTATATCCTATGATCTCATCTAAATACCAAAACCTACCATTTAGGCCGAACATTACCTTATCCTAATATTATTCCCTCCTATATCAATCAATATAAAGACGATTATATCAAAGCATTACTTAGATGTTAGAATAGAATTAGTAAATTTTAACTGAGTAAGTTGAATAAGTTATTTTTTAATTTTTATGTATCAAACAAACAAACAAAAAAATGCGAGAATAGAAGAGTGAAATGGGACGAGCTGCCTCCAACTCCTGGTGTGACAGACGGGGTTGCATTAAAGCATGCATTACGGGCCTGTGAATTAATCTAAGGCCATAGTAGATGATGGTCCACCTCAAGTATAGGCCCCAACTTTCTGATATCATAAATTGCTATTAAGTTTTAGTGACACCGCACCGCCAGGCCCTAAACACCGGCCTAGATATATGTTTTTTCAACCTTGAGAACGACTTCAAAGACTGCCAAATCATCTCTTGCCATAAGGCACAAACATTATTCATTTAATTAACAAAAAAATTGAACTGATTAGAAGCTTCAGCCAAACGTGTAGGAGGGGAAATAAAGGAAAAAAATAAATGGGTTAGTAGAGTGTGTAATGATTAATCACTGCCCCACTAGGGAAATTTTGAAGGATTCTTCTTAGTGAATGTCTCACTCTTAAATAAACATCTTTTTGACGTTGTGAAGTAATTATATTCAGATTATAATTAATTGTAAAGGGTCTTGGTGCTTCTACACGTCAGTCTCACGAACACTTTTTATGTTCTTGGACTAACGGCCTATTTGGATAAACTTCTTTAGAAGCACTTTTAAAAGAAGAAAATAAGAAGAAAAAAGATGAGATGAGCTTTTTCATAAGCAAAAATAAACTCTCCATGAGTTAATTTTTAGAAGCTCATCAATATAATTTTTCTAAAAGATGAGATGACATCTACAAATTAGCTAATGAAAAACTCATTTTAACTAATGGAGAATCTCATTTCATTTTTTTCTTCTTATTTTCTTCTTCTAAAAGTGCTTCTAGAGAAACTTACACCCAAACAGGCCCTAAGTTTATGAAAGTTCATATGATATTTGCATGTTCTAGAAAATTAGGAAATGATTGTTTTACTTTGAGGCTTGCACTCTGTTCTCCATTATTCATATGTCAGGAGATAGCTGTAGAGCAAGAAAAGACCTATCTTACCATTGGAATTTGGAGAACGTGGGTTTTCTTTCAACTCTGATCGATGAGGTCTTTGGCGTAGAGAATTTAGACATTAATGGAGAATAGAAGTGTGAGCTAAAATAATTCATGCGACAGGATAAAAATATTGTTGTAGAAAATGTCAAATGTGTTATATGAATTATATAACTCAATTGATCCTCTAAAAAAAAAAACCTCAATTGATACGTTGCAGAAAAACTACATAATATGTACCTATAATAACTTCTACAAATATTAGATTTTATCAATTTAACCATGGCATTAAAAGTTTTCACGAATTAAATTAATTAGTTTATGAAATATCATCTTTTCTAAAGAAAAAAAGTTTATGAAACATATTATGTAAAAACTAATTAATACTTCAGATTATATTTTAACCTGTAAAATATAAGGAACTTTTTATGATTAAATTATATAACTACACATTTGTAGATTATAAAAAAAAAAAGATACAAATGATCATTAGGATAATATCACATAATTTAATAGTTAAATTGATAAAAATTCAACATTTACAAAAAAAAAGCTCTTAAAAATATTATTTCAACAAGTTTGACGTTTGTCAACTAACTGATCTTGCATCAACCAAAGTTTAAAAGATCCGGGAGTTCCTACAATTTTATACATTAAAAATGGGATGATGAAATTAGACGTTTTATTCTATGATTATACAAGTAACACTGACAAGCCGTGAAGTTGAGATATTTCTTATATCAGTTATTTCTAAGTCAGTGTCACTTGAATACAATTAAGTGATATTAACTTAAGTCGTAAAGTTGAGATATTTCGTTGAAAAATTTAATTTCAATTTTCAAATATTAATTTGAGTGAAAATTTAAGATGTGTATTCTAAATGGTACGTAGTAAAATGCATCTTAATTATAATGTTAGCTCTTGATATTTCTCATCAACCAAATCGCCAGCCTCAAAGCACAATATAGTTCAGTGGATTCCTCCTCCACATGGGATTCAAATGCTTAATGGATTAATGGATATGCAGGTTTTCGTGGTATGACAAAAAAATACTACTGCTGAACTGCATGCCATATATAAGGGTCTTAACTATATTAGTCTTGTGGAATTATGAATCTTATCTATGAATATCTGACTCAGACAGCATAATTAATTTGCAGTTTATTCCCCAGGGAGTGGAACAACCTCACCCTAATGCTCCTTTGATGGATATGATTCAGTCTTATACATGTAAGAATTGATCTCTCACTTTTCACCACACATTAAGAGAGGGTAACCATATGCATGTAGCTGACTGCATAGCTAAGTATGAAACATATATCTGAAGACAGCCTCTGGATCGTGTTTGATGCTTGCCCCCTTAGTTTATTCGTGTTAGATATAGTTGTTCTGTATTTTCTGCCTTTTGTTTGCTTTGTTTTAACTTTCTTAAGCATAAAAAAATAAAAATAATGAGAAGGCTGGTGGAGAGATGGGACAAATATTGAAGTTTACTAAATCATATTCATAAATAGCACTATTATAAAAAGATTCCCTTATGAAGAGAAAAGATGTCGTACATAGTGAGAAGGGGTTGTGTAATAGTCAGGATTTTCTCATGTTTATTTGGAAAACTTGTAATCATATTTGAGATAGTAAATTTTTATTGAAATGTTCTTGGAGACATGGACAAGAGGGATTGAATTCATGTTTTTTGTTATTTTTATTTGTGAATGCTATCCTTTCATCCTCAGATCTTTTCCCTAATAATAGGCTACGATTACAGAAAATATTCACCTATTAAATTATCCTTTTTATGAATGACTACCTATTAATCTAATCTTATTTCTTAAACAAATTAAATATGGTCCTTTATAAACAAAACATTTACTACTTTATTTCTTTTAAAAATCCCATTTGATAGTATTATCAAGAATAACAAGCAATTGTGATAAGAGATGAGCTGATCAATGAATATATAGCATTAGTTTATAAAATAAATTTAATCTTCACAATATATAATGCGAAATTGTAGAATTTGTAGTTTAAAAATAAATCTTGAGAAAATATTAAGTGAAATAATAGGAAAAGGTAAATAAAAGAAGAAGCAAAATTATTTGAAAATGTTGTGTTATGCTCCAAGGAATGACTTTTGTGTGCTTAGAGTTGATTTAGCTTGTAATGTGCTTAGAGCTGATTTTGCTGGTATTTCTTTTTCCTAGAGGATTCTTGTTCCTCTGTATTATTCACACACACAAAAAAAACTGAAGAAATACTATTCAGTATATACTATGCAAATTTCCATAGCACACTGAAACATCAAACAAGGTAGAGTGCACAACGAACGGTCAATGCACCAATCACCGATAGCATCTATAATTTAAATCAGCATGTAAGCTCATAAAATTGAACAACTGCATAACAAAAATATACCCTTTCCACTACATAACAAAATAAATCCCTTCCACTGCACAGAAGCTGCAGAATAAATCAAATCCATTGCATAACAAAATAAATCCTTTCCAAAACATACCAGTTGCAATTTCCTGTATCTTTCACCTACTACCTCAAGCTTAACACCATCTACTAAAACACTTCAAAACAAGCTCATGGATTGTGAAACTGATAGGAACAGAGGACACAATCCTTGTTTCGAGGACAAGGAAAACCTCCTTACTCTAATGTATACTACTGAAATTCTTCTCTGCTTTATTCATTCCTTAACTTTCCTTTTATACACTCCTTCATATTACATTTCTAACAGATTATTTAACAACAAACCAGTAACAAACTGGTAGTGGACCTAACAACCTCTATATGGTTGTGACTAACTACTATGGCAGTGCTCTTCCTAAGCTGAACCAGCGTGGTGCTCCTCTTGGCCTACTGCTGCATCTTCTTCCTAACAGAAACCCGCGCCTAGAAATAATCCACTGCCAAGAGTACAACTTCAAATATTTCAACCATTTCCCCCTCCCCAAGGATGTTGAAAACATAAGAAAATTTTGGGCCAACCATATTGATCAAACAATAGAAAACTATACAACTAGCCACTTGATTCTATTAGCCAAATCACAATTAAACAATCCCTAACTTTGACAGAAATTAACTTGAACATTATTATGTAATACTGAACTAATGTCCCACTAGCTCAAGCATTCAACTCACCTTTGAAAAAAAATTTGCAATCAAAATACAAGTGTAGCGTTGACTTCCTTAAGGCAACCTTTACACATGACTTCATTGGTTGGAATAATACCTCTATATGGTTAGTTCTTAAGGGAGGGGATGTGGTCTTGAGCTAGCTTCCAAATACAAGATTCGAATACAGCCTAAGTTTTGATGCTAGGACCTTATATGCCAATTTAACTGAGTAAATGTATCTATGCAATAAATAAATGATTAACATGAAACTATATAAAATGAACCCAAATTTAACAATTGATTGACACCGGCTTCATATATTCGAGTTTATTACATGGAAAATATTCTTATTATACATGGCTTCAGTAAAGTTTCACAAAATACAATGACAAAAGGTCTCCATAAGATTCAAGACTTGATATGGCCATCCTAAATCATTCTCTGAATCGTGTCAATGAAATTGACCATAATTTCAAGACTATAATCATCTGAAAGAAAGAAGCACCAGATCAAAGTCTCAGATTTCAGACACATTGTGTGCACAAAACAAAACCAATATTCAAATACGTCCTGACAACAGTCATAGTTAACAAAATTACTAATTAAAGGAGAAGATACCACTAACCAAGTTTGGGGACTGTATGCCCTCTAGGGTGGTGAATCACAACAGGATCTTGGAATGCTTCCAACAAAGCAATGCTCTCTGCCTTCATGAAATCCTTCTCTCCTTCACCACATAACACAGACAAAGTCTATTAATTAGTTCAATTATATAATAACAATATAGAAGATCCAATGGAAAATTTGATGAAGCAAAGAATCATAAGGGACTTGGGTTTGTTGAAACTACCTATAAAGTGAAGGGACGGGCAATCAATTGGTTTTGAAAATGCATTGGAAGCCAGTTTAGGCATTCCAAACCTGTTTTCACCAAACTTGGCTCCTGATATCTCAATCAGGAACTTGATCTTGTCCACCTTCCCAAGTGCCACACCCTTTAGTCATCACTCACTTTAATCAAATCAAACTTATTTAACTTTAGCCTCCTTGCAAACTTATAACATTAATGTTATGATTGGATTAAAGTTAGGAAAGTACTCTGGCAAATTCTAATGTACAATTACAAGTTCCAATACACAAAAAGGAAGGAGGAATGATTTTTTACATTGAGGGTAAAAGTACTTTTGAGTTTTTCTAACTAAAATCTAAAAAGGGTCAACTTGCTATCTATAAAGGGAAAGTTTAAACAGCAAAATACGATGAGTTTCTGTTTTAGTACCTGCGCTTGCATTCCTGGCAATGCAGCCGCTAAAATTGCTCCCTAAGAGACAAGACAATTAACATTCCTGATTTGTCAAAATTGGAAAAACAGAACATACAAAAACTTCATTAAGAAAATATCATAACCGCACAGCCCGCACCTGAGAGAAGCTAAGGAAACCATCAAAAGGACCATTTTTTAGCATGTAATCTTCAATGTATGCTAAACATTCTTCAAAGTTGGTATACTCAGTGAACTCCTGCACACAAATAAATAAAAGTTAATTAGCACCATATGATTATGATTAACATTGAGTAATTGTCCTTACAATACAACCTCATTGGCTTGGAACCATTCAAAATAAGGAGGGTCAAAAATGCCTTCAACATCAGATCTTCCCTGTGCAGGAAACGGGCCATCGAGGAACACAAGCTCCAGCTTTTGCAAGACAGGTTCAGGCCATCTTAAGACTAATTGCTTGAGGATTTCACCACTGGTCCTGAATCCATGGAGGCACAGGATTCTGACTTTTCTCTGGCTTTCGTGATCTTCCATAACGCACAATCTTGACTGCAGATTGAAACAGTGGTTTTTAATGAATTTTAGTGGCTATTTCTTTGGGCTACCAAAACTACTACCAGTTGTTTAATGAAGTAGTTGAGTAATCACTCCATATGTCAGAATAAGTTCAGGCAAAAATTAAAAAATGTTGATTTTTTTTTTAATATAATCGTTTATTGGTATTTTATTTAATGTTTTAAAGATAAGTTTTATGTACAGTATTTTAGATATTTTGATGTTATTCTTTAAACAAAATTAAGTTATGTTTTAAAAACTTATAAAATAATGTTTATTTGTTGGAATGGTGAAGTGAAAGAGATTAGAAAATTTTAAAATGTTATTGGGAAATACATTTTAAATTAAAATGTAACCCCTAATAAGCATTATATTAGTCATTTTTTAGTCTCTTATCTTAATGGAAATTGTTTTGTAAAGTTATTTAAAGAATTGATAGTTTAATCAAGAAATTTATATTTATTATAAGGAATTAATTAAGGGAGTGTTTGTTAGACGAAATTTTTTTATTTTCCAAGGAAATCTTAGATTGAGAAACTATGATCCCATGTTTGATATTCACTTAAAAAAAAGATTATGGGAAAATTATAATTCTTGAGAATCAATCTTAACTCACTTTCTACTAAAAATATTTTTAAGGAGGAAAGTAGGAATTCAACTTTTTGGAGTAAACAAGAAGTGTTAGTTACACATTTTACACATTTTCAAAAATCATGATTCTCGAGTATGTGTAACACCTCATTTTTTGTAAAATAAATTAAAAAATATTTTATTTAAAAATAAATTAAGTTTTAGAAAAATAATGAGATTTTTGTAATTAAATAAATAAGGAAAAATAGTTTTATTAATTAAAATAATAGTTTTAAGGTAAATAAAATAAGGAAAAATAGTTTTATTTATGCATTTGATAAAGAGTAAAATAAAGTTTATTTTATAAAATAAAAAAATAAAGAAAAATAGATTAAATAATAGGCTGAAAGTACCCTAACTACAAATAGAGATATAATGCTCTCTTTCTCTCAAATCTGTTTTCCCTTCCCACTCTTCCAAAACCCTATCTTTTTTTAGTATACACTCAAATTTGTCCCATAAAACTACAATCTCAGACTCGTTAACCATTGGATCATCATGAAATTTTAACACTAAGTTTGAAAAATATTTTAGCACATCTCCACCATTGGGATTTTCATAATAATGTCTATGGAAGAAGAAATTCACTTCGCACGAAGATAATGAAATTGAGGTTCTAATCCCTTCTCTTCTCTAACGTTTGGAAACCTTAGCAGAACAATTAGAGGAAAAATTTGAGAAATCTTAGGAAAACCTAAAGATATTGTTATTGCTGCCAGACTACACACGTGAGTCATTGGATCGTCGTGAAATTTTAACACCAAGTTTAAAACACATTTTAGCACATCCCCACTGTTGGGATTTTTGTAATAATGACTGTGGAGGGAGAAATTCTCCCCGCACACAGACAATGAATTGAGGCTCCAATCCCTTCTCCTCTCTAACGCTTAGAAACCCTAGCAGAGCAATCAGAAGAAAAGTTTGAGGAATCTAAGGGAAATGCTAGAGATGTTGTTATCGCTGTCAGATTATACATGTGAGTCCGCTTAGAGGTAAGAGATGAATTTATTGTAATTAGGGTTAGAATAAACATGTGTAGGAATCCTTAGAGGATCAAATTGAGATTTATTTTAGGATGTTTAATGTATTGTGATTCTTCTTTTATGATTATAATTACAAGATTGTTGTGTTTGATGAGTCAATTGATATGCTGATGTGAATTGGTTGATAAAATTGAACACTCTTGGTGTTTTCATATTTTTTACTTATGATTTTGATTCCTTTGATTTTGATATGATTATGTGAAATTGTTTGAGGGGTTTAATCATATGAACATAACATATTAATATTATTATTGTGTGAAGTGTATATAATGCATGAGGTGTGATAACGTGTTGTCTTGGGATTATGGAAGTGTGATGAACTATGTGTAAGTGACCACTTGAATATATGTTAAATTGTGAGATCACACATGTGTATTGAGATGTTGTGTGCATTGAGTTGTGAGCTATAAACCGTACAATCACACGACTGTAAGACCCCTTTAAAGGTAACGAGTTAATGCGCGACGAATATTCTGATGGAATCCACTATGAGAACCTGACGAGTTTAATCACTTTGAGGTGCGACAAGTTAAAAATATTTTGAGAACAATTGAAGAGTCGTGTATTTTGTACAGTTCATAGATAAAATTTGCATGCTAAAATGTTTTCTGGGTTGGAAACGAATTAGGAGGGCAAGTCCCTGACAGACTCTTCGAAGTGTAGGTCTTAAGGATAAATACACTCAATTTGAATGTTCCTTAAAGCCTATGTTGATCTCATATGATTGGAGTGCTCTCGCAAAACAGAGTAACCCTGACTGGTGTCCCTATGATTTTACCTAGTGAGAGTGACTTGACTTACCAATATGTGGTTTATTTTGTCATGTACTCCTAGGCACCCGACGAGATTTTTCACTGACATGGTACCACATTGCATATAAGATTGAGTTTTAGTATATTTGTTGCATAACGCTTGTGTATTGATCGATATTGATTGGTTGAGTGATATTGTGTTTTGATCCTTGAATATGTGAATGATGTGAAAATGAATGAGATGTGCTGTGTTGAGATGTGATATTACGCAACAACTGGTGGAATGACGTGAGCTATGTTTAAGTAAGCGATATTTCATTTATATGATATGTATATCTACATGTTGTCTCGTTTCTTTCTATTAGTTAGGAATGTGATAATTCACTTCCTGTGTGTTGTTTGTGTTTGGATCTTGTAATAATCTCGAACCTTGTGTTTGTGGGAGCGGATGGTAAGATGGATGACTATGGAGAACCTCATGATAGAACACGTTGAAACACAATGCTTTGATAGGATGTAACATTGGAACATGAGTTTCTGTATTAATTACATGAAGTTCTAGACATGTAGTTTTTATCATTTTGTTTCACATATTGAGTCTTTAGTTCATTCTTTGGAGTTTTGGACGGTCTTGTTTTGAGTCAAAATGATTTTATTATTTATTTGGACAAGTTCTATTATGATGTTAGAAAAATAAATATGAATCTTTTATCTTTTTGAAATGTGTTTTAAATTTTTTAATTAATTTCACATTCCTATTCTTTTTATTATTAATACATATATATGTGGAACAAAAGATGTGATAATATAAATATGAAAAAACTTATCTCTATCAAACATGTCTAAGTAAGTTTATAGGTTCATAATAATATATGAAATATCAACTTTAATTGAATGAATGATAGTTGTATTATGAGAAAGAATGTTTTAATGAAATTAAATCCCAACATTTTTTTTATCATATTTGTTAAACTAAAAAATTCTGCATATTAAGTGTTCATAAAAACTTTGCAAAAAGAGTTTTATCATTGGTGTTAATGATAGGTCGGAGATTTAAAACACTGATTATAACTTTCAAAGAGAGAGAAAGGAAAATAGTGATGAAAATGCAGGAAACAATAACCATGAGATTAGGGTTCTTTGAAAGCATCAACCAGAGATCTGAGATCTCGTTCAGAAAGGAAAATAGTGATAAGAACAAAGTTCAAACCATAACAAGAAAATATAAAGAAAAATATAATTTATTTTTCAAAAATTGAATGAATTTTTGAGTTACACAAACAAAATTATGCCTATAAATAAAGGTAATGTTTTGTGAATGAAACTTTAAGATATAAAGTGCTTAGAAAGGCGTTGTGTGTCTCGTTGTTTTCTTATGCGTCTTTGGTCACTTTTAAATGGATCAACCCAGGTTTTGTCTTCAGAAATAGCTTGATTCCACCGTTCTTGGAAGATTTCAAATTCCCTTGTTGATTGTCTTCTTATCTGCTCAATCCATACGTTAATATGTAAATAGTGTTTTGCAATGCATGTTACTCTTTGGTCAATACCATAACAATTGGGTTTGAAACTAAGCTTAAAAACCTCACCTCAGTTCGCACATCAATTCCCACTCCACCTTGTTTCTACTTAGGAAATGATAGAAAATCAACAATAAACTGAATATTAGGATTATTAATGAAATAGCCAAATAGGATTGCAGACAAGAACCACAGAATGTCATTAAAACTTTACCATAGTTGTCTTTTGTAGTTTTGAAACCTGCAGAAAAAGAAACAAAATCTATTATTATCAAGCAAATGATCAACAACAAACTACTACTAAAAATGGTAGAATAATGTCTTTCACAAATGCTAAGTTAATTTTAAGAAAATTACAAAATCTAAAAAGTGTTATACTGAGATCAACAATGCATGAAATGCTCTTAATGCTTAACAATTATCAATTACATTTCCAAATCATTTAAATGTCTCAAATATTTAGTATGCATACAAAAAATGATTTTGATGTCAAGGATTAAAAGTTTTTATTAAGAAAAAAAGTAAATCTGAGGGCTAATGTTAATAAAACTATAAAAAATATGGGAATTTTCGGGAGATCAGATCAAATGGGTATATCTAATGGTTAATTAGCAACAAAATAGCAAACAACACAACTTTATTGGTGCTATAATTCAAACCAACAAATTTGTCCAGACAAATGAATACAGGGAAAAAGGAACACTTTTTTTTACATAACGAAATGATATGTAAAAAACCATGTTTGTTCTTAAGTTTAGTGTCATAAGGAATAAGGAATTTGATTCGATAAAGAAGGAGAGGTAGTGTATATAAGAGTATTTTCAAGTTACAACTATACTGAATATTGAATAATACCATGTTGGAGCACGCACTTTATATTTTTGGTTTACACTTTGCAGTGAATGAATTCCACAATGAATTCCACAATTATGAAAGGACGAGACATATACCTTTGTCATTCTGTGACCACTCCCACCCAAAGTTTGTATTCCCTTATGAAAAACATATTCGCTATCAACAACTCCCACTTTTTTAGTTCGACGTCCCTAAAAAATGACATTATTCTCACTAATGATATAATGCTGGCTAAAAAAGTCAAGGCAGAGCAACCTAAGTCCTAGTATACAAATGATTGATTGATTAAATATAAATTTAATATATCAACACATGATGCATTTAAAATTGACATGCTAATGATTTCACACGAGAATGTGCAAATATTCCATAACCTTTATCTCTTGTTGGAGGAAGTAGTAATTGCCCAATATCATATAAGCACGATTGGCTATATCAATCACTTCCAAGAACGAAAAATAGAGTTGCAAGGTAATAAGAATCTTATAGGAAGTGTCATCATTGAAAAAGAAAATAAAGAAATAAAAAAAATTACAACCACCAAAAGTGTCTAGAAAATGCATATTTCTCACCTGTGCACAATATCCTAGTTTCAAATCCAGTCCCCATCCATGGACAAGGTCATTCTGGAGAAGATACAAATGATAGTGATGAGCCAATATTGAGCACCAACATGGAGGATTATTTTCATCTATTTGTAATATATGACAAAAATGACAATTTGAATTCTAAAAATTTCATAACAAACAAGGTTAAACTTCACCAGGAAGCCCACCAAAATAAAATGCAAGTAAATCAGAACAAGTTTTCTTTTGAGCAGCTAGACGAAGGTAAACCTCATTTAAGGACACCTATTGGCAATCATTTTGGTAACTTTAAAAAACTAACACGACTATAAACAACAATAATAAATTTTTGGACAAAAAATTTAAGTTGTCCGTGGTATGTAACACACTAGTACAATTAGAAGAAACAAAAGTTTTGGATGAGTTTTAAAGGAGTTTACAACATGTCTTTGGTTAGATTTTAGATTTAATATTATATACATGCAAATAATATTACCTGTATAAGATGCCAAGTACAGTACCAGGCTGATCGAGAGAAAACCGGAGCCATACCTTCCACGAACCTACACAAGTTGAATTGAAGTTTTTGTGTCATTCACAACACAACATGCATGCCAGGATTTATCATAAATCACCACAAAGGAATTTGTCTCATTGTATTTGTTATAATGCTTTCAAAAGTAGAGAGAAGAAAAACATAGTATATTACAAGGTAGTCAACTAAACCATAACATAATCATCTTGATGGTAGATGGAAGGATGATAAACAAAAAAAAAAAAAAAAAAAAAAAAAACATCAACAAGATCCAACACAAACATCTTGAAATATTACACAACTCTAGCAGGTTCAAAGAAAGTAACAATTACCCAGTGCATGGCGGTTCCTCACTTGAATCTGAACACCTTGCACGGCGTTTGCGTCGTTCATAGACTCTCCTGCTTCAATGAAACACCGAATGTAAGTACAATAAACATTGTTTGGCAAGAACATATGGAATAGTCTAACAAAAAATCACCTATGAAATTTCTTGGTTATAGATCTAATTGTAATTCTATGATGTATCTCTGTTGAATGTGGATCAAGAGCTGGTTGAGATATCTCCAAACCTTCTTGCTTTATAATTTCAATATATCTGCAAAAAGGAAGCCTATATTGATTCATTTTTTTATTTGACGAGAAAAAACCCTGTAAAGAGGCGACTGACTAGCCTTAAAATTAGATCAGGTTTAAGAATAAAACCCCAACAAATAACCTCTTTTTTAAGATACCACCCTAGAAAAGCCAAGATTTCTTAGCAACCAAATGAAGGATAATATACATCTTATAGTGTGTTGCAGAAAATTCAGAGTCAGTTTTCATTCAGCTATCAAATCATAAAAGGGGAAAAACTAATATATAATCATGTAATCAAATAAAATTGGATTCTTTTTTCATAACATTTACACCAGTAGGTTCCTGCAAGCCTATAAAATGATAATCATTCACATCCAAGGTAGACTGCACATACATATCAAAATAACAGGAATAACAGAAAAGCAAAGAAACATCCCTTCATACCTTGATGGTGAAAAATGCTCCACCCCTAGATCCTCATCCCAAAGAAAGATAAAATCATAAATGGAGACTATATTCGGATGTAGAAATCTTTTTGCAAACCACCTGACAAAGAACTCGTGAATTAATATGTAAGTTTCAGAAAAATAAACCACCAACTACATATATAAGTAAGTACGTATATACAAGCATATAACATTGGAAATAAATAAAAATCGTGGAAAACTATCACAATACAACTTGCAGTATGATATGCTCATAGTTACAACTTACTGAATACAGATACCATAAAAAACCATATTAAGATAGCTCAGGTATACATTTCCCAATTCATCATCTATAACTAGAAGATTCCTAATCCCCATAGTCTTGCCTAGGCATTAACATGATATTATTATGATATACATTTTCAATATCAGTGGTGGTTCCATGCAAAGATAAAAAAAATAAAAATAAGACTTCGATTTAATAATTTGAATCTTGAGTCAAAGAGACATTTTGATTTTCAAAGTATCATTTACTGAATAAAGATATAATATGCTCCATTTATTATTATAGTTTCCTCAAATGAATTAAAGCAATCCCTATTCAATGAACATATTTCAGACAACAAAAAAAAAAGACATCTAAGTGTTTGGTCGCATATACTTACCACTTTGTTTGATTCCGAGCAACAATTTGTATGACATTGCTACTCCAGTCAAGATTCCACCATCCATCAACCTCGCCGTCATAATGGAATAAAATAATTGTAAAGTTTTCTTGAAGAAACTGAAAAAAATGAAATTAGTTGAAGAATGTTAATTCAAATAATTTGAATGATCTAAGCAATCATCAAGAATACCTTTTGCACCATAACATCAACATTATGCTTTTGTTTAATACCAACTGGAACTGCCAATAAGTTACGGTTAGAGAAAACAGCCTGCAATTTCATAAACCCCAAGCAATCATTATATTGTTAACACAGGTGATGCAACAAATTCCCAAATTTAACCTATCTTTTAACAGTTTCAATAAAACTAAAATATAGAAGAATAATGCAAAATTCTAACCTTTGACCTTGAACTACTTGTCGACCATGATGGTTTTAACTCCAAATCAGAATTAGCATGAACTATACCTTGTGGCAACCCTTTCAAATTCCCAGAAGTTGTAGGATACACCTACACCAACACATAAAAAATGCATTCAAATTACAAAATCATATATTAGGCAAGAATTGTGAATCGGACAGGTTCATAACAAATTTTGAAATCAATCATTGCTGTCATTTGCTAAAACTAGTAGGGATTTTGTAAAGCATTGAAGATTAAATCTGAAAAAAAAAAAAAGAATAAAAAAGCTACTTGGGCTAGTAATCTGACATCATAGTTTTACCTTTGGTTCTCCCCAGGAACTCGATTTTTTGTCAATCTGATAGTTACAAATATAAACAAATGCATGAGGGAATAAGTTAGACCACCCAGCACAAGAGTACATGTCATTTAACAATGCGTGCATTATTGACATAGTTATAGGACTCTCTGGACAAAGCAGTACTAGTTTATTATTAATAAGATGCTAAATTGTTATGCATCAATTAGCCAAACATTTAATAAATATTTTGACCCTTTGTTATGATGTACATGCAATGATATTCCAAAGAATTCAAGTGATCTCATACCTCTTCTTGGTGATATTGATACTTTGTAATTCTATACATAATGAACATTATTGTACAAAAAACTGCCAGAAAAGACAGTTGTTTTGTCTTGAAACTTGATTTTCGCTGCCCAAAAAATCTATTGTTAAAACAATGATATAACGCAGAAATCTTCAGAGCTAAAGTATATTTTACAAGAAACTCTCCTAACAAAATCCAAAGTAATGAGATTAGAAGAAAAGAGGACAAACCACATCAGACAATCCACTTTTTTTTCTCATCGGCCATCTCAATGATTTGATCGACGTCATAGCAAATTGAATCTTTCATTCAGTCCTCATCAAAAACTGCTTGCTATGAGATAAAGCATTAGAAATTTATAAGCTATTTCAACCCAATGCTTAATATATTTGTTTCTCGATAACATTGCATGATTTTGCATCAATAACAAATTTGACTGATCAACACAACAAAATTTGAAGTTACCATATTCTCTGTTATAAAGCAGAACACGAAATACACTGAAGTACACACACACATATATTGAAAAATTAAAGCAAGGATTTCCTTTGAGCTTAATTGATGAACAATACCTAAGGTCCAAAATAGAAAAACATTATTGCAAAACTGAATGACTTTCATTCATGCGTAAAACCATTTTTCCAAAAAACCAACTATATTGAACTTCATCTAGAACCAAAAGTCCTTCCTTCACAACCAAACCCCATCAGTTTTCCTCCCCATTGAAATTAAACGGAAATAAAAAAAAAACAAAAAAAAAGACTAAAAATAACGCCCATTGATAATAACAGAGAAAACAAGAACTCAGTCCTCACTGACTGTTTCAGTCATATCTAACCCTCTCCACAAGTTATTTTTGGTCATTTAAAGAAGATAAAAGTTTCACTCCAAAATTAAAATACTTGACTGCTAAAACTGCTTTCTCCGTTAACAAAATTGAAGATTTTCCATGGTCTATTTACACCTGGATCTTCCCCTTGAGACCCAAAGTAGTAAAAGACAAGAACATTAGATGTTACATTCATTATCCTATGTGGGACTTGCAAGTTTGCAAGTATAGCCTCCTCTTAGCTTTTATAGATGTTGTATGTTTGGACGTGTCACTGTCAAATATGAGAGACACTGAAGCACTTAGCAATATAATGGATATCCTTTCTTGTTGTCTTTATTCCGTGTTGTATTTGCTTCGTGGTTATTATTCAAACTCTGAGGCATGAAACAGGATTGTAAAAGAACCGGTTAAAAAACCGTTAAACCGGTATAAATCTGTCAAAACCTGAGGTTCACCGGTTCTAAACGGTTCTCATAAAGTGAAAAAAAAGTACTATTGTGTGAAAGAGAACACGTTATCCAAAACTGTGTAAGTGCAATATGTACCTAGCTATCAATCAAAGTGAAAGTGAACACTAATGAATAGCTAAGTGAACATGTAAAAGGTAAAGTCACAAAAAGCAATGTTTTTCATACATTGCAGAGTAAAAAGATGCTCCGAAAAGTAGTGTGATTAAAATTTACTAATAAAAATGAAATACATTAACTTTATAATGTATTAAATTAAATATTATAATAAATGAGACCAGTATTGTATTAACTCTAAAAAATTGATGTATTAGCAATTATAATTTTCATATTTTCCCCTTTTAGTTGTTGGTAGATATATTATTTTGTGTTGTAGAAATTAAATATTATGTTATATTTGATTTAGTTTAATATGCAATTTTATATGTTATATATTGTTAATGATGATATTTTAAAGAAAGTTATGACTATTATATAATTTGTTATATTAAAATTTTAAAAATATTATTTAATTATTATCAATTCAATCACAATTAAATTATTAAACTTTGAATCAATCAATATTTTTGCGATTCAATGATCGATCCAGTTTTTAAAATCTTATTTTTTTATCATGCAGGACATATAATGTGGTCTAATTTATTACTTAATAAATTATATAATATTAAAAGTATGTATCTATAATGTCCTTAGGAGAGCTGTCAATTTGGCTCAGCCTAAAGGCTGCGCCTTCCACGTTGGCCATGGCAAAAAATCCCAGTATAAAAAGCTACCAGGCCAAAAAAGTCCACAAAGTCATGAGATTTTTATTTATGCATGATTTTTTTAGTGAAAATTTAGGAGAAGAGATGGGGTCCAATCGAAGGCAAAAAAAGTTTTTGAGCTCTAAAAAAACTTACAAAAGTACTTAATCTACATCTTATTTTGAGTTAATTAACACTACAAGAAATTATAAAATTAGCTACAACAAAATTAATAGATTATTTTTAGTAAAATGAACCAGTTACAAAATTACAATATTGGTTATAGAATATATATATATATATATATATATATATATATATATATATATATATATATATATATATAAATTTTGCAGGGAAATATATTACTAGACATACAATATAATAGTCAAAAACTTCTAAGAAAGCATGACAGGGGAAGATATGAAGAAAAACTTACAGCTCAAGTGAAGTTATTATGTAGATTATTCTATTTAATCTTTGACTTAATGGTGTCAAAGAAAATAAACATAATATTTTTCTTTACATATATATATATATATATATATATATATATATATATATATATATATATATATATATATATATATAAAAAGCTTATACTTTTATGAAGAAAAAAATGCATAATCATAGTATAAAAATAATATATGAGAAAAAGAAATAAATTAGGGATTTTATTTAAATACATTAATAGTATAGATTATTCTTATATTATTATCTAATTATAGACTATTATGTACAGTAAAATGATTGATTTTTATAAAATAATAATATAATACTTTTATTATATAAATATAATGCACGTGAACCTTTTATATTATAACCAGACAATGTACGTATGTGTCAGTAATAAAATGTAATCAGTCTAATTTATAAGGTTTTTTTAGTTGTTAAACTAAAGTGTCCAGTGAAAAAATTGTAGGTTAAATTATTTTTATCTTCTAATTTATTTTGTAGGTTTACTTAATTTGGTCATCTTAATATTAATTTATTTTTTTTTAAAAATAGTTCAAAATTATATCATTTATTTTTAAAAGGTTCAATTAGATTTTTTATTTTTTAAAATATGTTTAATTTGATTCTATTTAAAATTAATTTTAGTTTTTTTTAATTTTCAAAGCAAATTAAAGAAAAATAAAGATCAAATTGAATTCATTAAAAAAAAATAAAAGATCTAATTAAAATATTAAAAATAAAAGACGAAATTCAAATATTTTTATTAAAAAATACGGAATCTAATTCAACCTTAAAATATTTAGAGAATAAATCCAACTTAAAAGTAAATTAGATGAATAAAAAAGTAATTTATCCTAAATTATAATAATCCCGATATAGTATTTCCAGCTTGTTCCATTAATTTGTAGCTAGGCTCCAAAAAAAGTTTCCCGTGACAGACTAGCTGTGTATTCTGTCAGCCACAGCCACATAATAGGATTGGTTTCACTAGCAGTCAAAAAAATAAAGGATATTGGTTTCACTATGCAGCTGAATGACCTTATCCCTTGCCTTAAGAATTACTTACATTTTATCACCAATGCATTCTATACTATACAGAGAGTACACACAAGCACCAAAAAGATATAGGTTTTGAAAGAGGTGCCTTTTCAGCTTAAAGAAACCTTCTTAAAGGCAAAAAAATTTCGCAGAAAACATAAGACCCTACACAGAGAATAAAATCATAGACAAACCCAATGTCCCGTTTCCTCGGAGTAACAAGTCAACCGACAAACAGTAACTGAGAATATTCTCAACCCAAAATCGAAAACAGTAATATATCCATTATTTCTGGCTCAAACACCACTGAACAATATCAACTTCAGAAGAAGAAAAAAATGCATTAACAAAAACGCAACTTTGAGAAAGCAATACTCATGGGGAAGAGAGAAAGGAACTTACAGAGAAGGGATTAATTGATGACTTCTACTGTCGTAGCCTGAGCAATGAGAGGAGGTTGATGGTGCTAACAAGAAACTGTTAAACTCAATAGAATAAATAAGCTAGTTATTGATTGAT